>NC_088793.1:56091649-56394679 GCF_011386835.1 Chrysemys picta bellii | reverse complement strand
AGGGGAAAGCCAGCTGCTCCAAATTGTACCATTAGGATAACAGATGTAATGGGAGTAATAAGCATGTGGAATTTAGAATTATAATATCATTTTCTCCATTACTCAGAATAATGGAATGGATTGTAGGATGTTATCCCCAGCTCATGCACTTCAATACATATGTATATTACATTTAGCTAACTAGCTATACAGGAAATCTCTCTTACTCAACTTTATCAGAGAAGATGATAACATTAAAAAATCATCACGAATAAACAATGCTTTAGCTAAAAATCTATTGAGCCATAATCTGGCAGCTATTCAGCTGAGTACATTTTTAGTGAAATTGCTTTTCTTGAAGCTGTTCATCTAGCATATTACCTTCCATTTAAACATATTTAAATCCTGAGATATATTTGTATTATTCTTATTAAGCCTGGTCATCCTGCAGAGCTTAATTTTAAGAAAAATATCTTCTAATCATATTAAGTGGTAAGTGGTATAAACATTGTCCTTACTATCTTTAAAAAATATTCAGGACTTAAGAAAATAAAAAATAAATCAGTTATTTTAAATATTTCATTCTTGTTTGTTGTTGCTGTGAAACTGCATTCATAGTAAGCATATTCCTTCAGTCAAATGACAGAGAACATAACACTGGCCTCTAGCATTTATCTTTCAATGGAATTCAATCAGACTAACTCATACAGAGAATGTGAAGTGATTTTAAAAAAAGAATTCAATGCAAATTGTATCAGTAACTCCAGGGAGGCAGTGCCAGACTAGATTCAATTGCAACATGGCACATGGTAAAGCTAAGACAATATAACCCCTAATAACTGGAAGATAAATGTAATTGTGATAAGATAACAGAGCAATGGAATAAATTCTACTTCTTTATTTGGCCAGAATAAACTAATCTTATAAGGAAACAAGAGAATATAACTTTGGGACCTTGGTGGATTTTAGATACCCTCATGATTGGGAATTAGAAGCATAACACTGTAGGCAATAAATTGAATTAAAATCTTATTGAACATCTTTTGTTAAAGTTTCAAGACTAAGCTCTTTTACCAATCTCTCACATATAGTGAATGTTTTTGTGCAATGACAGGAGTCCACTGATAATTAGCCCTCTTTTAGTAGGTGACTTAATACTCTGCTGACCAAAATCCACAGAATGGTTCACACCCATGACAACAAACTGGAATACACAGAAATATTGCTGCTATAGGGGCCAGAGTCTGCCACTCTCACTCTGAATACTGCCTTATCGATTGCTGGGTAGATACTATGGAATATAAGTAAGCATGGCCAAAGGCTAATCACTGGCTAAGACACTACAAAATTCAAGTAAGGACAGCAGAAGCTGGCCAACAGTCTTTACATCTATTAATACATCCAAGTGTTGTCACTGCAGTACAGCTATTTTTATGGATTTCACACTATTAGTCTGAATGTTCAGATACATCAGAACAGCAAGTACTTTTTAAAACTTTTTGAGGGGCGTTCAGTGAATTTCTGCACACTGCCCCTACCCCCAGCGCTGGCTCTGCAGCTCCCATTGGCCTGGTACCATGGCCAATGGGAGCTGCGGTGGCGGTGCCTGTGGGCACGGGCAGCGTGCATCGTGCAGAGCAGCCTGGCCCCTCTGCCTAGGAGCCGGACATGCCAGCCACCTCAGGGAGCAAAGCAGCGCGGAGCCAGGGCAGGCAGGGATCCTGCCTTACTCCTGTTTCACCGTCGACCAGGAAATGCCCAAAGTAAGTGCCTCCTGGCTGGAGCCTGCACCCCACGCTCCCTCCTGCACCCAAACTCTCACCCAGAGCCCGCACCCCGAACCTCCTGCTGCACCCCAACCCCCCGTCCCATCCCTGTTCCCACCACAGAGCTCATCCCCCCAGCTGGAGCTGCACCCCCTCCTGCACCCAATCCCCTGCCCCAGCCCTGAGTGCATTCCCCCACTCCAAACCCCCAGGGGCTCCACAAAATCTAATAGCCCCAGCCCACATGAGAGTTAATCCGGGCCTGCTCGTGTGCATTAGAATTTACACCCCTGCTGGTGCAGACTAAGGCACCAGAAAGACAAGCCCTGAAGAATATAGGCCTTGATTCACCAAAGCGTTTAAGTATCTGCTTAGGTCCCAGTGAAGTCAGTGGGATTTAATCATATGTTTAAAGGTAAATACATGCTTAAATACTTTGCTAAATATGGATGTGCTTAAGTGCTTTGCTGGGGCCTTAGGACTGATCTACACTGCCGCTTAAGTTGATTATCAGAGGGATAGCCGTGTTAGTCTGAATCTGTAAAAAGCAACAGAGAGTCCTGTGGGCATTCACCCATGAAAGCTTATGCTCCAATACTTCTGTTAGTCTTAAAGGTGCCACAGGACCCTCTGTTGCTTAAGTTGATGTAAGTTACGTCGCTCAGGGGGGTGAAAAAATCACCCCCTGAGCGACGTAGCTTACATCGACCTAACGTGGTGTCTACACCATCCTGTGTCGGTGGGAGGTGCTCTTCTGCAGACTTAACTTCCATTTGTCGGGGAGGTGGAGTTCTGAAGTTGATGGTAAAGTGCTCTCCCATCGACTCATCGCATCTTCGCCAGACCCGCTAAATCGACGCCGCTGCTTTGATCACAGTGGCGCCAATTTAGTATGCAGTGTAGACAAGCCCTTAGTCCTCTCACTGAAATAGCGGCACAGTTTTAGCACCAAAAGTCCTAGGTTCAAACCCTCCTCTCATCACAAGCAGGGTCAATTATACATGGAGGCACTGTATAATGTGTACTTCAAAGCTCTGTCAATAAACATTAGCCATGATTATCATAATTGCTATGCTAATCCTAGACTTTTTGCTGAACTGTGTTATGGTTTTGTAATGTAGAATAATGACCATCTTGCTTCACCAGGCACTCAACCACATTTGGACCCACAGCTCTGAAAGTGGAAAAATATAACCCACTGAGCTATATACAGTCCTCTTCTCCATACTTCTTACAAATGAATATATGTATGCTAGCGGAAAGCCTTTCTATCTTCTGATGCCGTGCAATGCCACAGTGCAAAATTGAGCATAATTTCACTTACCTATAAACAATTTATGCACATTTTGTAATTCAGTCCCTTACATTTCATTTCAACTTTGAAACCAAACCAAGTTGTCTGCAATCCATTACTTTTTTCTATGAATGATTACCATAAACTTTAGTTATGATGCTGATGAGGAAACTGAAATTGCAAAGCAAATATGCATCCTAACCTAATAATTGTAATAAATACAACATTAAAATACAATATATTTTCTGTGAAATAATAATGATTTTGTGGAACCGAGCTTTACTTTTCAGATGTTTGTAAAAATAGCTAGTAATATCACTAAACAGACAGATTGCTATTATTAAACATACGGTATTGGTATCATAATATTCCTTAACAGGTTGTTTATTATGTAACCACCACCTCTATAGTTGCAATTTATACTTTAGTTTTCTGTTAAAACCATAAGGTTTAGACATTGATAGATACTATAAAGGATATTTTCTAATTTTTGTCCACGGTCATAAATGTTTTGTTCATGTAGAAAAGTCTTGAAACTTGAGCGGATTAGAAAGCTCAGCAAATTCCCTTAAAAAAATCTTCTAGAGAATGAAAGAGGAAATGATAAACTTTCTACATGTTCTTTAAACTATCCTGTAGAAAACAAGAAATGTATATGTCAGCTACAGAATTCTAGAGGATGGTTGAAAAATCTATTGACAGTTCAAATTTTATTATATTCCATAAAATTTCAGAATAATTTGATTAGATCTTTATTACATTTCCATAGAATTCTGAATAATTTGATTAGGTCTTTATTACATTTCCATAGAACTCTGTTACTTACCTTCCTAGTAAATTTTATAGGACATATTCACAGAGCAGGTAATAGGCCTTACAGTTCTAGTTCACGGCTCCAAAAACAGGTAGCAGAGACTAACACCCTGACCTAGCCCAGGAATTAAGTACATGCATAATTTTAAGCATGTGAATATTCTCATTACTTTCAATAGAGCCATTCATGTCCTTAAAATTATGCATGTGCTTACATACTTTACTAGACTGGGACATCTGGGTCCAATTCTGAACTCACGTATACAAGTGTAATGCTGATCTACTCCACTGACTTCAGTGGAGATACTCCTAATTTTACAGCGCTATAAATGAGAGCAAAGTTCTATGGGCAAAACTCCATCTTTGGATAGATGCATGTGATTCCTAGGCTACATCTACACTCCACTGGCGGCAGTATATAGTATATGTGTAATTACAAGTCACAGTGAAAATAAGGCTGCATCCACACTGTGGTGTATCAGTGAAAGGCTCTGCCAATGCCTTTCCACTGCCAGAATCTTTCCCTGTGGTGAGGAAGGGCTCCAGTAGCAGGGAGCTGCTGGAACCTTTCCCAGCTGCCTCCCCTCTGCCAGAGCCTTTCCCTGCAAAGGGGAAAAGCCCCAGCAGAAGGGAGCTGACAGAGGCTTCCCCCTTGCCAGAGTCTTTTTTTGGGTGGGGAAGGGCTCCAGCAGCAGGGACCCGATAGCCTTTCCCCACTGCCAGAGCCTTTGCCTGCGTAAGGGCTCCAGTGCTCAGGGCCGGATCTAGGCACCAGCAAAGCAAGCAGGTGCTTGGGGCGGCAAGTTTGCAGGAGTGCAAGAATCCAACATGAGAGCTGAGAACCAACAGGGAGCCCTGGGAGCTAGTTCCTTGGTTAGCTCCCTGCCTATAGAGCCAGCCCTGGTGCAGGGAAATAACTACATTTCCCAGCATTCCCTCGGCCGCAATTAACAGGAAAGGGAGGGGGAAGGAGTGTAGAAAACTGAAACCTCATGCTGCAGCTTGCTGTAAATGTTAGGAACAGAACCAGCTCTAAGTTTTTTGCCGCCCCCCACCACAGCCCTGGGCTCCCACCGCACCCCTGTGTTGCCCCAGCCCTGGACTCTCCCCTGCCCACACCCCCGGCTGCCCCATCTCTGGCCCCCACCTGCACCCCCCCTGCTGCCCCAGCCCTGGGTTCTCCCCTCACCCGCATCTCCTGCCACCCCAGCCCTGGCCCCCACCCGCACCCCCTGCTGCCCCAGCCCTGGGCTCTCCCCTCACCCCCTGCTGCCCCAGTCCTGGGCTCTTCCTCCTCCCCACCCGCACCTCCTGCCACCCCAGCCCTGGGCTCTTCTCCCCCGCCCCCCGCATCCCCTGCCGCGCCAGCTCTGGCCCCCACCCACACCTCCTGCCGCCCCAGCCCTGGGCTCTCCCCCTACCCGCATCTCCTGCCACCCCAGCCCTGGGCTCTTCTCTCTCCCCCTGCACCCGCACTCCTGCTGCCCCAGCTCTGGCCCCCACCTGCACATCCTGCCGCCCCAGCATGGGCTCTTCCCCCGCCCCCGCACTCGCACCTCCTGTCGTCCCAGCCCTGGGCTCTCCCCCAAAGAAAGAATTGGGTGGACTAAATGGACATTGCACCTCTCTATCTGAAGCCTAGCAAGGGAGGTACGTGGATCCCACTAGAATTTAAAATGAGAAGTAAGGGAGGGGAGGTTCTACTAGACTGGGCAGCTTTAGATACAGTACCAGGCACATAAGAGGATTTACACTTCTGAGCCATGGAAGCAGCAATTGACTTTTCTTTTCCAGATTTAGCTAATAGTTCAGAAAGGGAATCCAGCACCTGCCTTCCAGATTTGAACACCCTCAAAATTTAGGAGTGCTCAAGCTCAATTTGGGCAGCTGTTACTTCATTTCTCCCAAATCAAATATACTGATCCACTGTAACTTGCTGTAGGAAAAAGTAGAATAAATTGAGCAAGAAATGCTTCCCAGTGGTTATTAGGACTGGAATTGCTATTTTCAACAGCCATTGCTTTTTTATTATTAATTATTATTATTATTAAGTTTTAGTTTTATTTGTTTAAAAGGAAGACAGTGATATTGCATTGGCAAATTCCCCATAGAAACAAAGAATGGAACAAAAGAATAATAAAGGCACCTCAACTTTTCCTCATTTATGTAGGACAGTCTTATAATATGCCTCTAGATAGCCTTCAATCATACAAGCTGAAAATTGTTCCACTTTACTGCAGTTCTGTAACCATATGGAACCAATCCTGTCTGTGTTCTGTGCACATCCAAAATTCCTGCTGAATGACTGCCCTGGGAGCGAGTTATCAGTGATCCAGGGCTGGGGCGGCAGGAGGGTGTGTGTGGGGAGGGGGGGTGGGGGGGGAGGAGGGCAGTCAAAATTTTTTTGCTTGGGGCAGCAAAAAAACCTAGAGCCGGCCCTGCCAGTGCTGGAGAACTGACAGAGCCTTTCCCCATTGCTGGAACACTACTGCCGTCCCCTGACCTTTTCCCTGCTGGGGGAGTCTATTCCTGCAGAGAGGAAACTCCAGCAGCAGGGAGGTAAGGGGACACTACACGGCTATAAACAGCAGTGTAACAGGAAACATATTATGTCAACCTAACAGGGAGCAGAGGGGGGCCAGCCAGCAGGGAGCCCATGAGCCTGTGGGGCAGCCAGGCTCCCAGCAGGGAGCTTCCAGTGGAGCTCCACACACTTCCCCTTCTTAGGTCGGTGGAAGCGCTCTTGGTGAGGACATGCATCACTGACCCAAGGAGGGTAGTGTGGACATGCACACTGCAGTAATTACTAATATAGGTCGACTTACATTTCTAGTGTAGTAAATGCATCTTAGGCATATGCCTTGATTCTAAGAACAATTTTGCTGATGACATAGTGGTAGTTGATGAATCAATGGATGAGCTAGTTGCGGCACTTAAAACCCTGGAAAGCTCAGTGGCAAGAATTGGCCTGAATATTAATTGGGGTTAAACCCAAACTCTTCAAATCAGCAATTTCAAACAGTCTGAGGGCTTCAGCATCTTAGTGGGACACAACCCAGCAGAGAGTACTGGGGATTTCACTGGATCTGTTGGTGATGACATGGGTGGCTTTCAGAAGAACTTAAAGCCCTCACTGCAAAAGCATCTTCAGTAATGGGGTGCTTCATCAACAACATCTTTTGTGAACCAAACACCCCGATAAGCAGAGAGATGAAGCCAAGGTGGTCCGTGTTTGACCTGTGGAACTGAAACATGGCCTCTCATTGTCAATATTGAAAAGAGGTTGGATACCATTGCTGAATGATCAAAAACATCATATGGTGTGAATTCAAGTTGAATGAAGAGATCAGTGTTCTAACTAAACTGGTCCGGCTCTCTCGAACAGCCACCCAAAGTTCTTTAGGTGGTATGGACTTCTGCTCTGAATGGCTACCAACTTCCCTGTGAGAATCTTCTTTGACTATGACTCAATGAAAGAAGGATGGAAAGACCCACTAGAAGACTTAAAATATGATGGCTGGACAGTGTCAACAGACACCAGTCCTTCACAAGCACTCTACACTGTAATGTGACAGATTTGATTCAGGACAGAACATCAGAGAGTCACATAATGTCTTTGGTGGCCTCACTGTCCAAGTGACATCATGAGAACTAACCCCTCCACCTAGGTACAGTGTTTTATTCACCACAGTGTCAGAAGAGCTCTCGGCAGAGATATATGCATGTACTGTGTTTTCCTACTAGTTTCAATCAAATTCCAAGCCCAGGTAGTAGGCACAGATGCCGTCCCCTCAGCATGCCACAGTGACCATTAATATGTAAAATAGGGACTCTAATTGAAATTTATCTCCTATCTCTCTTAGTTAAGCTCATGAATTCACCCTTTCCATTTTTATTGGAAACACAGATGGTACAATTAAATTGTGATACACTTCTGTCCTGTCCTCATCCTTACTTCAAGATATTAGACTATTATCTTCTGTTCTCATATTGCACTACAAACCCACCAACAGATTAAAGTCAAGTAAGGATGTTGTGTTTCAAAATTGAAGATTATATTCCAATCTTTAAAACTCGAGAGCAAACCTGCACCAACTAACCCTTTTTTATCTACATTTCAAAATTATACCTGCCTGACATCTCAAAACCCCCCATTATTTTTAGTTCCCACAATATATATGTATACACAGGCAATAAATAGCAAATGTGTTCTTCACAAAATGAGATTGATTCATCACTTAGCAGCAGTAATTAAAAATTATCAGCAATGATGAAATTAATTTCCTCTTTTAGCTGTAATTCTTAGCAGGAAATGCATCTCCCTATTCAGAGAAGTGTAGGTGTTACTGAAAGGCAGTGTGCCAATAAGGGCCTAAATTATGAATTCCTCCCATATATACTGATTCATTTTATAATTATTTAAATCAAAAAGATCTCTCTCTCTCTCTCTCTCTTTTTTTTAAATAGAAAGCCCCTCAATTTTCTCTAGAAAAGATGTGCAGAATGTTAGTGGAATAAGTTCTTCTGCATCACAGTATAATGTTATTAGTCATCACAATCATGTTTTAAAAAATATCCATAGTAAGGCGTGATTCCGACCCTCATCCCTGCATGTTAAGCAGTAACTTATTGCCTGATACAAGCCTACTCAAGTGAATGGGAGTCTTTTTATTAACTTCGGTGGACTTTGGGTCAGTCCTTCTATTCCACAAGTATCTGCGCACTGAAATCAGAGGGGCTACTTGCAGAGTATGTTACTCCTTAGAACTGGGGTCTTAGTTGAGCACTTTTCTGCAGGACAATAAGAAATTTCTGAATATGTAATGTGGTATTTACAGATTCATCCATACAAAGTTCTATAAAGTTATTTATAAAGATAGTTTTATGAGGGAACAATTATCTTTTAAGTAAGGTACATTTATAGTTAACTTGGCCATGGAGAATTCATAGATTCATAGATTCTAGGACTGGAAGGGACCTCAAGAGGTCATCAAGTCCAGTCCCCTGCCCGCATGGCAAGACCAAATACTGTCTAGACCATCCCTAATAGACATTTATCTAACCTACTCTTAAATATCTCCAGAGATGGAGATTCCACAACCTCCCTAGGCAATTTATTCCAGTGTTTAACCACCCTGACAGTTAGGAACTTTTTCCTAATGTCCAACCTAGACCTCCCTTGCTGCAGTTTAAACCCATTGCTTCTTGTTCTATCCTTAGAGGCTAAGGTGAACAAGTTTTCTCCCTCCTCCTTATGACACCCTTTTAGATACCTGAAAACTGCTATCATGTCCCCTCTCAGTCTTCTCTTTTCCAAACTAAACAAACCCAATTCTTTCAGCCTTCCTTCATAGGTCATGTTCTCAAGACCTTTAATCATTCTTGTTGCTCTTCTCTGGACCCTTTCCAATTTCTCCACATCTTTTTTAAAATGCGGTGCCCAGAACTGGACACAATACTCCAGCTGAGGCCTAACCAGAGCAGAGTAGAGCGGAAGAATGACTTCTCGTGTCTTGCTCACAACACACCTGTTAATACATCCCAGAATCATGTTTGCTTTTTTTGCAACAGCATCACACTGTTGACTCATATTTAGCTTGTAGTCCACTATAACCCCTAGATCCCTTTCTGCCGTACTCCTTCCTAGACAGTCTCTTCCCATTCTGTATGTGTGAAACGGATTTTTCCTTCCTAAGTGGAGCACTTTGCATTTGTCTTTGTTAAACTTCATCCTGTTTAACTCAGACCGTTTCTCCAATTTGTCCAGATCATTTTGAATTATGACCCTGTCCTCCAAAGCAGTTGCAATCCCTCCCAGTTTAGTATCATCCGCAAACTTAATAAGCGTACTTTCTATGCCAATATCTAAGTCGTTGATGAAGATATTGAACAGATATCATAAACACAAACATGGAAACTTTAAATCTGGGATTGACTCATCACTCACAAAGAAGGCATTTTATTCACTAGGCTGGAAGACAAAAATTTCTAAAAGCAGCTATAGTTTAAAAGCAGCTCAGCTCAAGAAAACAAGAGTCTAATTTTCCTAAAGGTTGGGCACCCACTACTCCAACTTAAGTCAATGTAACAGGCAGAGCCTCGGTTGGTGTAAGCGGTTATAGTTCCAAAGAAGTCAACTATATTCATTTTTGTACACTTTTGTCATTTTCAATAAGTTTTTATTTTACTTATAGAAAAATGTAGCCCTGTTCTACTGCCCTTTTGGCCAGAAGAATACCATTAAATATTACTTTACATGGACATGTAAAGTAAGATTTGTGCTATTTTTTTTCCCTCAAAAGTCACCACTGATTTTGGGTGTCTCAATTTTAAGATGTTCAGTCTGAGACACCTTTGTCTTGATTTTCAAAGTCTCTTCCTGAATCTTTTCAAAAGGTGGCAAAACTGGCCTGAAAGTAAAAAGCAAAAAGTGATTTAGACCCATTATCACCCAATTTTAAAGAAGAAAGAGAAGAGGCGGGAGAGACAGATCAATGATCCATTTCAATTTTAGCAACATGAAATTATCATGCTAATAGGTTATAAGTCTGTGGGTACAGTAGAGTTATGAGAAACCATTTACATTGCAGGCAAAACTGTGGGAAAATCTTGTTTTCACTTTCATTTTTTCTAAAAGAAGCTATTTTCACTTTAAGAAAAATGGCAAAATGAAAAAATGCACAAATTTGAAAAAAAGCCAACCATTATTTGAGCTAGTAGATTTTTAAAAAAAAATATTTTTCACCATGAATATATTTTTACTGGCAGAAACACCAAAATTTTGGCCTGGAGTGAATTCCTGAAATTTGTAGAATATCACAATTCATTTTTTGCTTGCAAATATTCATAATTTGCCACACATTTAGGGTAAAGGTATGAACTCCTGTCAGTGTACATTAGAAATGGGTGAACCTGATTGGAAAAATAAAATGGAACAAATCAGACTGGCCAAAACTCACGCCAAACCTGAACAAAACCTTCAAGGTAATAAAAAAAATTATTTAATTGCTTCTCTGGTGCCCTCCAGACAATTGGGTATTCAGGGGCACATGGTGCTATGACAGATATATGCCATATGGACAAATGAAAATGTGCCATACTGTTATCTCATATTTGCTGCAGAAATTGGCAGGGAAGGACCACCAAATGGTAGTAATCCTTTCCTTAACGAGTCAAGGGCGATTTTAAGGGCAAGCAGCAGATGTGACATATTGCCTGCCAAAAAGTAACACCTATTACTAAAAGAAAAAATATTACCTGAGTTTTTAAAAAGTTGGTCAGTGCTCACTGAAAACCATGTGATGCATTATGTCATTCTGTCTATCTATGTACTCATATTGCCCAATTCATGATAGTGGCAGAGTACCACTCCATCATTAACAGATTTTAGCCTCACAACCCCCAGTGAGGTAGGGAAGCACTATTACCACCACTTTACAGATGGGGAACTGAGGCACACGGTAGATGATGTGACTTGCCCAAGGACATAGAATTATAGAAGATTAGGGTTGGAAGAGACCTCAAGATGTCATCTAGTCCAACCCCCTGCTCAAAGCAGGACCAACACCAACTAAATCATCCCAGCAAGGGCTTTTTCAAGCCTGATCTTAAAAACCTCTAAGGATCGAGATTCCACCACCTCCCTAGATAACCCATTCCATTGCTTCACCACACTCCTAGTGAAATAGTGTTTCCTAATATCCAACCTAGACCTCTCCCACTGGAACTTGAAACCATTGCTCCTTGTTCGGTCATCTGCCACCACTGAGAACAGCCAAGTTGGGGGGGGGGGGGGGGAGAGACCCAAATTGGATGTAATACTCCAGATGTGGCCTCACCATTGCTGAATAGAGGGGAATAATCACTTCCCTTGATCTGCTGGCAATGCTCCTACTAATGCAGCCCAGTATGCCGTTAGCCTTCTTGGCAACAAGGGCACACTGTTGACTTATATCCATCTTCTTGCCCACTGTAATCCCCAGGTCCTTTTCCGCAGAACTGCCGCTTAGCCATTCAGTCCACAGCATGTAGCAGTGCATGGAATTCTTTCATCCTAAGTGCAGGACTCTGCACTTCTCCTTGTTGAACCTCATCAGATTTCTTTTGGCCCAATCCTCCAATTTGTCTAGGTCACTCTGGACCCTATCCCAATCCTCCAGTGTATCTACCTCTCCCCCAAGCTTAGTGTCATCCGCAAACTTGCTGAGGGTGCAATCCATCCCATCATCCAGATCATTAATGAAGATGTTGAACAAAACTGACTCCAGGACAGACCCCTTGACACTGCACTAAAATCCGGCTACCAATTAGACATTGAGGCATTGATCACTACCAGTTGAGCCCAATGATTTCTGTCCACCTTATAGTCCATTCATCCAATCCATACTTTAACTTGTTGGCATACATGTCATACAGGGAGTCTTTGCCTGGAATTGAACCTAGGTGTCCTGAATCCAAGTCCAAGTCACTTGTCCTACCCACTAGATCACCCTTCCTCATTTTTATAAGATCTCCCAAGGAATGGTAAGTACACATAGCTCTTGGTTAGCTCACTTTCACTGAAGCATTGGTTGAGGCATAAGCAAAAAATGTATCTTTTTAGTAGGACATCTTAGATATTAAAATAGGATCTGCTTACAACATTGAAAATAATGCCTGGGCATTATTAGTCTTCCACTACTAAAACTATCTCATGTGAATGAAGCTGTGACTTTATTCACTTTAGTTCCTTTTTTCCTCTTGCTCCAATGTGATTGCCATAGGCATATGTATGTAGTTAAACAGCTAAAGCCAATGACTGACAAATGGGCCAGTTTCTTTTGCATGGAACCACATTATTTTCTTTCAATTATATCTGAGGTCATTGACAAACTTGAGGCGGCCACTCTTACATTAGCAATGCATCACATAACATTCATCCATACTGCTCAATGTCATGCTGGGACATCTCTTTGAGGGGCATCTAGTTAGATGAGTGATTAATTAACCCTTCCAGTACCTGCAGAAGACTCCTCATGACTCAGTTGCATATTGGGCTGAGAACTTACATAGGAGCCAGCATGAACACTATGGTCTTTGGCAAAGGAAGATGTTTTTTAGACCAGGGAAGAAGAGCCAGTTTGAAGACACAAAAAGAATAAAGGTGCACATAGGGAATGAGTCTTATGAGTACGATCTTGCAAGAAAAATAAAATTATCCAAAGTGGTATTTATGAGTGCTGTGCAAAATATCAGACTTGAAATTCAAAACACTCACATTTTCGTGAAAAAGAATGTCTTTCCAAATGCTTTATATTAAAATTTTAAATTCAGTTTTTGTCATTTTTGTTAGTACATATTTAAATGCAGGTTTTGTGGGCTATTTATTAGTTTTGAGCTGGGCTGGTTGAGTTTTGTCACATTTCTCCTGGTTTCTTGATTGATTTGACACAGCCAATATTCTCGGGAGTATCGGCAGAAGACATTTGGACTAGTTTTGCTGAGCTAGCCAATAAAACCCAACTTCAGATCCCTTTGTGAGTTACAATAGTTTTGCCCTGCCCCACTTATGCAAAACTTCCCTAAGGCCAGCCTCACTGGCCAGAGAAGGAGCCTCTCAGCATAGGGGAAAATCCTCAGATAGCACACAGATAGCATAAAAGCTCCCATGACGTTATCCCTCTCTGCAGCAAGCACAGGGATATAGCTTGGACATCCTTCAGAGATCCCCAGATGCCATAATGGGGACCAGACCTAAACAGAATGGCTCCAGCACTGGAGGAGTGCAAAGCTGGAGTATAGTGACCTTTCACTACTAAGCTATCCTCATCTAGACACACCAGGATTCAGCCTTAGTACCTGATACTTTTCTAGTATATGAGATTCTACATCTATTATTTCCAGTTCAGAACGGAACATAGTGTCTTCCAGAAAGATCAGAGATTTCCTCTGTTCTGTTGCAGCATCAGAGGATTTCCGCACAAAATGGAGAGTTGGCAATGTTGATTCTACATACAAAACAAGGAATAGGCATTTCTCCAAAAGAGCTGCCAAGGGATAGCAAATGGATCCTGGGAGCCCAGGGCAGGTGTCATAGCAGAGTTCCTGCAACACTGGTCATCTCCTAGCTAAGCAATTCTATTTGTAAACCCCAGCGAACTGATGTGCAACTTTAGCTCTAGTTTAACAAATGTATTCGGGAAGGTCGAACAATCAGGGAAGCCGATATTGGAATTAGAGGGTAGGCTGATGGTGGTCCTAATTTGAAGAGGGAAATTCTGATGTCATTTCATCTGGGAACATATGACTAAGCCTCCATTAATAGCAAGAAGGAACAGGAAGGTAATGAAGTGTCGTGACTCAATGTCAGTGGCCAAGGTGGCTGACAATGGATGGAGAAACAGTATCAGGGCAAGTGCCTTGGCCATTCAGAAGACAGGGAAACAGCTGCAGCATCATATGTACCAGATTGCTTCTGAGGCTGTTATTTCTTGCTTCCCCCCCCCCCCCCCCCCCATCATTACTCAGGTTGCAACACCAATCTAGGAGAGGTTACAAGTACTTTGGAGAATAGTATTAAAATTCAAAATTATCAGGACAAACTGGAGAAATGGTTTGAAATAAATAGGATGAAATTCATTACGGACAAATGTAAAGTACTCCACTTAGGAAGGAACAATCAACAATTTGTTGCACACATACAAAATGGGAAATGACTGCCCAGGAAGCAGTACTGCAGAAAGGGATCTGGGGGTCATAGTGGATCACAAAGTAAATATGAGTCAACAGTGTAACACTGTTGCAAAAAAAAATGTGAACATCATTCTGGAATGTATTAGAAGGAGTGTTGTAAGCAAGACACGAGAAATAATTCTTCTGCTCTACTCCTTGCTAATTAGGCCTCAACTGGAATATTGTGTCCAGTTCTGGATGCCACATTTCACGAAAGATGTGGACAAATTGTAAAAAGTCCAGAGAAGAGCAACAAAAATAATTAAAGGTCAGGAAAACAAAACCTATGAGGAAAGACTGAAAAAAATGGGTTTGTTTAGTCTGGAGCAGAGAAGACTGAGAGGGGACATGATAACAATTTTCAAGTACATAAAAGGTTGTTACAAAAAGGAGGGGGGAAAATTGTTCTTGTTAACCTCTGAGGATAGGATAAGAAGCAATGGGTTTAAGTTGCAGCAAGAGAGGTTTAGGTTGGACATTAGGAAAACCTTTCCTAGCTGCCAGGGTAGTTAAGCACTGGAACAAATTGCCTAGGAACGTTGTGGAATGTCTGTCACTGGAGGCTTTTAAGAACAGCGTAGACAGACACCTGTCAGGAATGGTCTAGTTATTATTTAGTCCTGAATTCAGTGCAGGGGACTTGACTGATTATATATTGAGCTCCCGTCCAGTCCTACTGAGCATAATTAAACCACTAATTGAAATTAAGAAGCATTGCCTTTGGTCAGATGAGTAAAAGATTATGAAAATATCACTTATGCATACCTACCAAATTCATGGACATGAAAAACACGTCACAGACCATGACATCTGGTCTCCCCCCATAAAATCTGGTCTTTTGTGTGCCTTTATTCTATACTATACAGATTTCATGGGGTAGACCAGTGTTTCTCAAATTGGGGGTTCTGACCCAAAAGGGAGTTTCAGGGGGTTTGCAAGGTTATTTTAGGGGGGTTGCGGTATTGCCACCCTTATTTCTGCACTGCCTTCAGAGCTGGGTGGCTGGAAAATGGCGGATGTTGGCCATTTGCCCAGCTCTGAAGGCAGTGCTCCACCAGCAGCAGCACAGAAGTAAGGGTGACAATACCTTACCATGTGGCTGGAGAGCGGCTGCTGACTGAGGGCCAAGCTCTGCAAGCAGCAGCGCAGAAGTAAGGGTGGCAATACCATACCATGCCATCCTTCTGCACTGCTGCTGACGATGGCTCTGCCTTCAGAGCTGGGCTCTTGGCCAGCAGCCCCCTTTCTCCAGCTGCCCAGGTCTGAAGGCAGTGCTGAAGTAAGGGTAGCAGTACCACAACCCCCCCCTACAATAACCTCCTCCCTCCCCCGAACTCCTTTTTGGGTCAGGACCCCTACAATTACAACATTGTGAAATTTCAGATTTAAATAGCTGAAATCATGAAATTTACTATTTTAAAAATCCCATGACTGTGAAATTGACCTAAATGGACTGTGAATTTGGTAGGGCCCTACTTATGGACAGTTTATTCTATTTATATCACTGTTGGCTTTTTTTCACTTTCTTCTGAAGGTCAGTGCCAGTCAGGACACTAGACTAGATAGACCACTGGTCTAATCCAGTATGGCTAGCCCTATGTGGACCAATTTTCAGACCACTGATACTGTATCTGTGAATGGCACTGGCACCAAACAGTGAGAAGGGTGCCCTGATTGTAGCAGTGTGTTATATTGCACACTGCTTGTTAGCTGTTGCACATGGTGAAGGATGTGAGGTGATAGATGGGTGGTTGACTGGTTTCTCTTCTCCCTGTGTCTTGAATGAATATGGGTCCAATGTACTGCTTGCAGTTTGTGACAGCAGTTGCTTTAAATCTTTCTTTGCTCATGTGAAGGAATTTGGTGGCGAGGAGAGGATTTCTTTTTCAAAAGCTTTCAGACAGTGGACCAATTCAGCTCAGAATTTCAATCAAAAATACTTTATATGTTTTCACATGCTTTGATGTGAAAAACATTCAGCATCCCAAAATTTTATGGAAGGCCAAAACTGGAATGAAATACAGAGGTTAAAATGGTCACAGAAATTCCAGAGAAAAAAAATAAACGTCCACTGTCATACATTCTGCTGTTGATGCTACTCAGATAATCATCTGGGAAAGTGAAGACACTGAAGGAATAGCCAAACCTCTAAAGAACCCCATTCTAAATCAGCATAATAAAGGTACTGCATATTTTGGAAGTGTCAGCCAAAACGAATGCTGCACCACTATGAGAAATTGTATTTTAACATATATAATTCATGCTATGATCCTTTATGTAGTTAGTTGTACCTGTCTTAATGTTATACAAAAACAATAACTAGATGCAGATAGACAGACAGCAAGCCTGTCAGCCTGATAGACAGATAAAAGGAAAGCCTTCTAAAAAGTTATCTAGATAAAAAAAGTTATATAATTCTATTCCATAGATAGGAATGAAATAAAACATAATTTCTCCAAACACTTAGACATACCACACATACACCCACATAATAAGAATAGTAGAAGAAAGATTCACCATAAAAATGCAACAAGAATGCAGAGCCAGACTTGATCGGACAGCTCACAGTATAGATTCAGGGGTTTCTCCATGAATGTATGAAGAAAGAGCTATTAATCATTGAACAATAGCCTGTGCAGAATGTTTAAAATCCAGGAAGAGAAAGTTTCACCCACTTCTGGAGCATATATTAAATTGAGAGCATCACCAGAGAAACATATAATTTACCACATATGGAATGGTAGTGCATTGAGATTAAGATCTGGGCAACTTGCCAGGAAGACGGTTAAAAATTTCAGCAGTTATAGCTACCTGATGTAGATGCTAAAGGCAAACATTTACCGTATCTGAAAAACACTTAATTTAAAGCACCTTTTTTTTTCTGTTGTGGAACAGTGATTAGCTAAGCATCTTTTACTAAATGCTGTCTACTTTCTTGTTGGATTGATCCCCAAAGTTCTTGTGAAATTTGAGTTGTGAAGAACTTAGCCATTTTTGAAGAATGTGAGCAGAACAGAGCTCCACATGATTTTCAACACTAGATCAGACCATTTATCCATAATATTTGGTCTCCTGCTTCTGCAATAGCAAATTCCTGATGCTTTAGAGGAAAGTGAACACAAAACAAAACACAAAACAAGCCAACAACCCAAGGCACCCAGCTAATTGTATAACGTTGTACATACTTATTTATTTAGATTTATAAATGATAAGAATCTGTCCATTGTGCTGGGAGCTTTTGCATTAATTTAAAACTCACAATATTAGAATACAAATTCCATAATATAATCAAATGGACTCAAATAAAATGCCCCAAACACAAGTAATTACCTGGCCAATAGAAAGTCATCATGAATCATAAAATGCCCTCACAGTTAATACTAAGTCCCTAGAACCCCACCTTTTCCAAAAATGACTGGGGGGAAATATTTTGGGGAACTATAGAGCAAATGACTGCTTTTCGGACCTCTGGTAAGTGATCAGTTTACATGCAGAAGCAAGACAAAAAGTACCTTCTCATAAAAGAGTGTGCATATACATGCATACCAGATGGTGGTGAAATCCATGTGATAAATTGCAGAGCCATATAAATTGTATTTATCATGACTCTTTGATGGTCCCACCTACTGATGAGTAATATATCTCCCACGGTATTCCCAATATTTCAAACCTTTCAGCAGCTTCAGCTTCCTCAGCCGCATGGGTATATCTCAATTAATCAATTCCCTTTCACTGCAGGGGCTCAAGGACTGGTGCATCTCAGTCCCTTTTATTCTCTGCATGTGGCACATAACAGACTAGTCTAATATAGTCTGTAATACTTTGGTCTAATTTGGGTTGTTGGGTTTAGTGTGTGGGCATTTGGTAGTGTTTGTGGCTTGTGATATACAGGAGGTCAGATTAGATGATCTGGTGATCCCTTCTGGCCTTAAACTCTATGATAGTTGTTGGTGAGATATTCTGTTAATTCAGGATTAGTAACAGAAAAACAAACAAACTGTCTTTCAAATCTGCATTACAATGTGACTGCAGAGTATGGAAAGGAAATAATTTCACTCTGTGAATTGCACATTTTCCATGCCCTCATAATGACCACTGTTGACTGTCTGGCAAGTTAAATATTTTTACGTGTTTTGGAATATTTAATCCACAGTAATAGAAGCAAACATCTGTCACTTACATTCTTGAATCATCCCACAGCACACAATAGGGATTCAATGTGCCCTAAAAACAAACAAACAATACCATTAATTACTGGTGTACATAACCAATTAAGTGCTCAACCCCGCAGTCCTAGTTCAGGGGCTGATCCTAAAAGATCACCCTCAGTTTGAAGAGGTTTGAAATCAGTGGGAGTGAAACATAAATTGAAGTCAGTGGGAGTTGAGGGCACTTAGCACTTCACAGAGTGCACTCAGCACCTTGCAGTATTGAACCTATTGTCCCTACTCAGGAAACAGTCCTGAAGATGTCTTCATGAAGCCACTTGGAATTTTGACTAGGAAAGGACTGTGGTATTGGGTCCAAGTGTGCCAGTTACCTAAACGTGGAGCCTGCCCAGTTCATATTCTTTAAGTAATTTCAATTTTCCCCCTGTATTCCACTCCAAAAAGAACGAATAAAAGACTCTCAAAATGCTGCCCATTCAGGTTAACCAATGGATTAGTTATTCTCAATAGGCAGAATTTTAGGTCTTGTCTGCACCCAAAGACGGTATTAATTTACCAAAATCAGCGGAGCAACTTATGTAAGCTTGCTAACTTATTAAGGAGGGCTTTAAACTAGGTTCGCTGGGGGATGGTGACTTAAGCCCAGAGGTAGGGGAAGTGGGATACTGGGAGGAAACACAAGGAGGAGGGTGCAACAGGGGAAGCCTCCTGATGCATACTGAGAAAGTAGGGCAATCGGCTAGTTATCTTAGGTGCCTGTACTCGAATGCAAGAAGCCTGGGAAACAAGCAGGAATAACTGGAATTCCTGGCACAGTCAAGGAACTATGATGTGATTGGAATAATAGAGACTTGGTGGGGTAGCTCACATGACTGGAGCACTGTCATGGATGGGTATAAACTGTTCAGAAAATATAGGCGTGGGAGAAAAGGTGGAGGAGTTGCACTGTATTTAAGAGAGGCAACAAAAATGATTAGGGGGCTGGGGCAGATGACTTATGAGGAGAAACTGAGGGACCTGGGCTTATTTAGTCTGGAGAAAAGTGAGGGGGGATTTGATAGCAGTCTTCAACTCCCTCAAGGGGGTTCCAAAGAGGATGGAGCTAGGCTGTTCTCAGTGGTGGCAGATGACAGAATAAGGATCAATGGTCTCAAGTTGCAGTGGGGGAGGTCTAGGTTGGATATTAGGAAACACTATTTCACTAGGAGGGTGGTGAAGCACTGGAATGGGTTATCTAGGGAGGTGGTGGAATCTCCATCCTTAGAGGTTTTTGAAGCCCAGCTTGACAAAGCCCTGGCTGGGATGATTTAGTTGGGGTTGGTCCTGCTTTGAGCAGGGTGGTTGAACTAGATGACTCCTGAGATCTCTTCCAACTCTAATCTTCTATGATTCTATGTATTTTAGTTGGTACATCCCCTTTTTGTAGACACTCCTAATTCTATTTCAGAATATTCACACTAGGGGGTTGAGCTGATTTAATTACATCAGTTTCTAAACTGATTTCGTTAAATCAGTACCGTTTTTGTGTGTAGATAAAGTGTTAACTGTGCCTAGATTGAGACTCCCGATTTCTGATGCCAGTTCTTGGGCCTACACACTTTAAAGTAGCCCAGCTGACTATTGATCACAACAGGCCATCCACCAGTGGAGAATAGCTGGGGCACAGTAACACTTTTGCCACATTCCCATCCTGCCCCTTACCAGGGCCCAATGCCAAGGCTGCAGGAGGAGGAGTTCACTGTAGAAACTGGCTACGCTGGTAGATTATTTAATGAAGGGAGAAAATTAATGGCCTTCTGGATCTTTTGTGCAATTAATGGTAAAAGGGATAAATCATAGCAAATATTCTACTTTTTCATGCTGAGTATTAGCCCAGCTCAACTCCCATTGACATCAGTGGGAGCCTGGGCCCTAAATCTCAGTTTCTTACACATATTAAAATGGGCTAATATTTCAGAAAATTGAAGGCTCTTTATTATTGCTCTTATTTCCTTCTGTCCATTATGAAGTGAAGTGACTAAAAATTCAAAGTTTGGGCCCAGTCCAACAAATCTTTTTTCAGGCTAAGTGTACATTAACTTTATTGAACATTTTGATTGAGTAAAGACTGCAAGACTGGGCTACTGGTTTGTTGTAAAGATTGGGTATGCATGAAGTCACAGCTACACAAAATACAATAGATGTATAATACAGAATAACAAACAAAACTGCAGATATCTAAAGGAACAGATTTCAAGGTTCTGTTTACATGCACAAGACATATTTTGTCATGATGTTCATATAATGGTCTCCTAGAAGTCACATATAGCACTTTTGGCACAGATATCTTAAAGTTAGGAATCAATTAAAATAGACACTGGGCACAAAAGCACAACTCCTCCAACAAATGGAAAACAAAAACAATGGAAATTGCAAGGAATAGTTTAAAATGATCAAGTTATTTTCATTTTTATATACTAATCTTAGGATAGTATTGAAAAAGTCAGTTTTACAGGTTGCCAGTGGACAGTATTTTTAAAGAAGCACTTTTACACACACATTTTATTCCACAGCTGTTTCAAACTGTAGAAACTATTTATTAATATTAATGAAAGAAAATATTCATTTGTTATAATTCTTCTATCACCCTTTTTACAGAGAGGCATAGCTTTTTCTTCCAGACTCCAGTAACAAACATATTTAATGAAGTTCTGATCTTGTAGTTCACTAGTTTTGGTGACTGTATTAAATGTTCTGAGTTTGGTATAATTATTTAAAAATACATGTAGCACTTTAATTTCACATCGCACCTTACAAACATAGATAAGTGACTTCATAATCTAAAATAAAAGACTAAAAACACATAACAGGCACATACAGAGCCAGTGTATGCATCTTGCACCACTGGCCCAAAGCATTCTGAAACATCAGTAGAAGAGATTGTGGAAGAATCAAAATTGTCAATAACAGGAACATTAGAATAAAAGAGGATTCTGCAGCTTGAAAGTGTTTTGAGACTTGAAGTAATCTGCCTATATTCATTCTTATGCAGTCATGATCATACTTAAAATCTATGCCTAAAACCGATGCCAGTAAACATTCATGTAGCTGTGATTTTTTTTTCCGGTGATGGACAGCCTACAACATCTATTTCCATACTGCAAGGAGAAAGGACTTGAAAATACTTTGAGAAAGGTGACTGTTCAGACTTAGCTAAAAGAATGATTTTAAAGAAGAACATTTCAAGCAATGCCCAGTAACCAAGGCAAATAGAGGACTCTGTGGGAAGGTTTAAGGAAATGATAAATCCGTGTAGTTTTCAGGTCACATATCTGTGGCCCTTTTGGAGCTCATTCACATGGAGAGGGGAGTGTGTTGAGTCACCATAGAAATGAATAGGAGATGAAGCTGTAACATTGAAAGCAGCATAAATGTCACCCATATTCCTCCAAAAATTCATGACACATTGGCAATAGAAATACGTAGGTGTGGCACATGAAACTTTCAATATTCAAGATATGGTGCATAATTGTGCATGCTATGTAGGCCCACAACAATTGGAAGTCAAAGTTTCAGTGGAAGTAATCATAACCAGAAGCTTTAACTCCCATAATATTACTAGATTGCTGCTGCATTGTCCTTTGCTATAAGAGCAGAGGTTCTGCAAAGTTAGGAGATGATATTTCACATTCTTTCTGGAACAAAGTCCATGATGTTGGTGCCTTTTCCAGCATAACTAGTAGAAAAATGTTACAATCATGATCATACTGCTCATATAATCCACCTGTGATCATACTGGATGGCATTAAATACCGTGTACTGCGAGCAACACACTGCAAGCCACATTAGCATGTTACAGAGTACCATGGTCAGCACTATATTTAAAATCATCTACAAGTTCAAATACAGTGCTATATTCCAAATAGCCTAGCGATCAGTGGGGTGTGTGTGTGATGGATAGGATATTTGGGTATACCACTGATGGGTAGGATATATATATGTAAAATAATTCAGTGTTATGAATAAATACCAAATTTGAGTGTAAAATGCAATTATAGTAATGTATTCATTTTGAGCACATGAACACTTATTATGGGTAGTTACAATGGAATTTATTAAGTCATATTTCATTGTTTGAATATAAAGCCCTGAAATATTCTAGCTGTGAACAACAGGGGTTTTCACTTGCGCATATGTCTTTTTCACAATTACTTATGCATGTTTGTGCAAGAAGCCCTTCTACATCTCAGATGTATACATAATAGAATTTATTTTAATCAATCAGTGGACAAATAAATTAACAAAAATAATAATTAAAAAATGTAACTATACTCCCACAGATCCCTGAGTCCATTTTTAGAGATCATAAGTTAATCATTAATCCATTCAACAACAGACTTTTTTGATTGGTATAGCATAGATAATATTAAAAGAGGCAAAGTTTGAAAAGAGCAACAACACAAAGAAAACTTCTAGAAAAGATTAATTGGAATAAAATGTCTGTATTTTAATTCCTGTTTAATATTTAATTTAATTAATTTAATAATTAGCCCACTTAATTGACATCATGATTAAACTCTGAGCCATTACTGTATAACAGTCAAAGTCTAGAGATGAAGTAAAACCATTTTCACCTTAATTACTGTGTGTGATGTACAAAGTTCAAAGACAGATTATGGTATATTAAGACATTATAATTAGAGAAAATTAGATTCTAATTTTCAACTGAGGTAAATTCTAATAAAGAAAATGAAGATCATTCAGTCTAAAAATGCAAAAGACAAATCAGAGAATATGCCTCAGCATCTCCAACTGCTCTTCTTTATATAAAATCTCATCTGGGAAACTATCATGAACAGAAAATCACTAAACATTAAAGCCATTCAAAACTGTAAAATCAGTTTCTGTTCCCAGTTCTTAGGCCAGGATTCTGCATTTGGATCGGCATAGGCTAACTCCTGTGTTCATGTGGCGTCTCAGTGACCTTGGTGAGATTCCACATGGGGGCAGTGGTCTGGCTGTATAATTTGCAGAAAACTTTCAGATATTTGGAGTAAAATATTAATGAGCTAAAATTGAGCCAGAAGAAAACAGTGCCAGGTCCATAACGTTATTGACAAGGTTACTATCCTCTTGCCTTGTCAGCACTTCCTAGACCTGTGCTAATACGGTACTCATTAATATCCTGTTACAGAAAGGTAGACAATGCCAGATCACAATCGATATCCTGCATCTTCCATTGCCAGAATGAACCTTTCTAAAGAACTGGAAAATGGGCAAGTGCTGGGTCTGTACATTTTAAAAAAGAATAATAAAACAAACAAGCTGAAGAAACAGGTCCCTCTTTAATGTCTTTTTCTAGAAATCAACCTGTGAAGACTTTCATTTAATCTTCCTTTTGCCTGGTTTATGTCATGCCATTTTAATTGCTTACTTTGGATTTATCAGTTGATTTCAACACTGATACAGAGCTTACTGATATTACCTTGATTGTTTCTTACCTCTTATCTTACAGCTACAAACAAAGTCATTACAATCTTCTCTTTTCTTTCCCCCATCTACCTGGGCTATAGCCCTTGACTAACCATTCAAGTTTCCACATATGAAATGACCCTTTCACATTCCTTAGTTATGAGCTGTAAAAATAACTCCACAACTAATAAATAATAAAATAATATAAACAAAAATCAAAGGTCTAGCAGTATCTTGAGCTGTCTGAAGATCTCTGTGATCTGTCTTACCTAAATACAGTAAGGGAAATATTTTCCACAAGCTGTCTGGCTTTTCTGTTAAATAGACATGAAGTACTAAGATCAAGCTTCCATGTTCATTTGTGGTCCATGCCTCAAAGTAGTCTGACTGAATACAGCCCATGTTTTTTAGTGAAATTTCTGTTCTGGACAGTGCTGGAGATTGAAGTTTCTGTTAATCCATAGAAAAGGTACCACACTGGCTGCGACAGTGTAAAAGCTTCCCCACACTGCCACATCAATGTGTGTCAACCCTTACTTTAAAATACTACCTCTAGGATTCAGAGGGTAGCTCAGACTCCTTGCTTGTTCCATCTTTTCCTGTCTGCTAAACTTGACCATGAGGACCAATTGTGATGTTCTTTGTAATCCCTGATCACCAGGAACTGGATGAGACTATAAAACTCATTTAATACCAACTACTGAATAGTCAGTAGATGGTAATAATATTCTGTCACTTCCAGCCTGGGCTGGATGTAAACCAAAAACTTAGAGTTGAATGGGCCAGATTGCCACATAAATTCCAATAGCTATCCAGTTTCCTACAGAGTCTTTGGGTCAAATCCACAGGAGGCTGAGTGCAACTCCATTAATGTCAGTGAAATTGCATTTGAATAGGCCGATGGAGAACTTGTCCCATTAAATGTAACAAAGTGCCATTAACTTTGAAGTTTTTTATGTTAATACAATAACTTTATTTTATATGCCTTTCTTAAATGTCCCTTTCCTCCTTGATTCAATATAACTGCTAACTCTTCATTACCAATGTAAAAAGTCAGGCAGAAATTCTGCATATTATAATGTCTCAGACATCACTAGCAATATCGATAGGCCTTGTTCTTATCTGGATGTCTTACTTCACGCAACTTTCCTGTAAAAGTGTTCTTTGATATCAAGAGGTAGCTGAAAGCAGCAGGAAGAAATTGTTTGATATTTCTGTACAACTCTAGTCACCCTTTAATATGGAATTAAATTTAGAGGGGTTTTTTGGCTTTAAACTCTTTTAATTAAGATTTCAGGACAAGAAAATAGCAGAAAAAACAAGATCTTGTGAATTTGTAGAACTTGCAAACTGGAGTGAGGCTGCATTTTGATATTCTGATAGGGTAGTCAAATATGAATCGGCCTTTCATGTATCACATAGTGGCAAAGAAAAAAGTAAGGAAAGGCCTGAAGCATGTGTTGCACTATGGACCTCATCTGATAACAAAAGGGAAGCCAATGGACAAATACTACATTTGCCATTGTATCTATCAAAGCAGTTAATGTAGAGTTCCCTATGAAAATTGTTGTATAAATGAAAACCATAAGAATGACAGAAACAAAGGGTCAGGCAGTTCTGTATGCACGCAAAATGAAAACAGTCTATTCAGAGTATGCCATGTATCTCTGTGCTTTGATTTTATCAGGCAAATTAGTCTTTTTTTTTAAGAAGAATACAGCTGGAAATAAAGATTCACTGCAGCAATACTTACATTAGCCAGATGTGCTAACTCTATCTCTAGAAATGAATCCGCTGTTTTGGGTTCAGGCCTTATAGTGACGACAATGATTTTGGAATTAACAACAGTAAAATTTCTGAAAAATAATGATTAGAAACAAAAGATTCTGTTAATATTAACAGTCACCTCTAACATTAACAAATTAAAAGAAAGTTCCTCTGGATATTTTCAGGTGGTTTCTATACCTAAGAATTACCTATATTTCTATATCTAAGAAAATAAGTTTATTTTTGACCAGTAAGTATAATCACTCGTGTTACCAACCATTCTCTAATGTAAAGATTAGAGAGCAACAATGCCAACAGAGGCATCATTCCTTAAATATGAGTCACTAATTAGAAAGACAGACTGACAAACAAACCTTCAAATAGCCTTTAAATGAATATCATTCATTTGTCTCAAGGTGGATCTACTGGTCCTGTTTCACAGGAGACAGAACATCTTTCTTTCAAAGTGCTGCCTTTGCCTTTTTTCCCCAACTGCTAACTTTAAAAATGACCACACCACACAGGAAAATGTGTCCCACTGTGTGGTTAGAGTGACTTTTACAGCAGCTGTAGAGCAGGTCAGCATCCATCCCTCCCCCCAGGTGACCAGAAGAGAGAGAGTACTATATAGGTCCATGCCAGGCAGGCAAAGTCCTCTTTTTCTTTCCTGGACCAGGTGGCATAGCACCCCTCCTCTTTGCCATGGAAGTGGTGAAATAGCAGATTGTCAGGATCTGCTGTGGGCATTTGCAATTGTCGCTCCTTTCTCGCGGGGCTGGAAAGGAATTCTCCCCTCACCTCCAGATTGGCCAAGGTGAAGTAAGGGTTTTTTGCCTTCCCCACTGTGGTTTTGGGAGGGCTCAGTTGGGGCAGCATGGAATGGGCATTAAGCTAGGATGTTGCAACTCATTATGTAAGTATGGGGTGGATGTCCAGTGCAGGAACTCCATAGTGAAAGGATTCAGTCATCAGATAAAATGGATTGGTAAAGGATTTAAAGGAGGAATTCAATAAGAGAGAAAATGAGGGGTAATGGGAGGGGGTTTCAAGGCTCCTATGACTGGTATGGCAGGAAGCCAATCCCCGCTCCTTTATAGTCCTTTCCAGCGCTCATTTAAGGGGGGGATGGTGAGGTCCCAGCAGTGGGTTGGCTGGTGTCCAGAATTGGTAAGGAGGAGGGCTGACGGAAGCCCCCTGGTATTATATGAAAATGATTATGGAATTTCCTGCACTGTACACTTTTATCTACCGGATACTCCCAGAGAGTTAAGAATAAAGTTGAGGCCTAATTAAACCACCTCCAGTGCCTCCTGTCCTTCTTCCGGCATAGCCAGACAACGTGAAGATAGATGAGTGCTTTGGGAGAGTCTACTGGGCTGATTGTTCTATATCTAAGCAGAGAAAGGCTGACCCTAATGATTGAAAATCATTTCAAGATATGTATAAGCAATTGCATTATGCAAACACATTTAAACATCCATATTGGTGCTTTCAGGGATGGATCCAAAGCCTGCTGAAGTTAATGGGAGTCTTTGCATTGACTTTGGATCAGGCCCTTACAAATCTCCTTTTAAAATAGATCTTTGTTAACATGTGTTCACTTTAGAAAATATTTGGCTGTTAGCTTTCTATGGCTCCTACCATATCCTCAACTACCTTTATATAGAGCAGGGGTTCTCAAACTAGGGGTTGGGACCCCTCGGGGTCACGAGGTTATTACATGGGGGGGTCGCGAGCTGTCAGCCTTCACCCCCAACCCCGCTTTGCCTCCAGCATTTATAACGGTGTAACATATATTAAAAAGTATTTTTAATTTGTAAGGGGGGGTTGCACTCAGAGGCTTGCTATGTGAAATGGGTCACTAGCAGAAAAGTCTGAGAACCACTGATATAGAGTATCTATATGTGTATTTTATTGTCACCTCTCTATGACAGAATCCAGTTCTTATCAGGTGATGCCTATGCTAGCAATGGCAGATTAGCCACTGGGCCAATGGGGACTGTCCCCAGAGACCCTGGCCAATTGGGACCCCTGGAAAAATGAGCACTCCTGTGCCCTGACCCTGCTCCCCATCAGGAGTGCTGGGTTGGGGGGGGGGAGCAGGGCGGGGCAAGCCTCTGTGCTCCAACCCCATTTCCCTGGTAGAAGCGCTGCGGAAGGGGACGGTGGGGACTTCAGGCAGAACGGGTGGGGAGGGGCCTCACAAACACCTAATCTACCTCTGTATGCTAGGATAAACAGATGTTTACATGATGTATATAATCCATGCTGCTTATGATCCCTCAGGCTCAGAGCGAGCCTTCAGCTACCAGATAGGAATATTGCTTGTGACTCTCACACCCTTGCTTGCATGCCTTCAATGTTCTTTTTCCCCACCCCCACTCATTTTAAAAATAAGCACAACTGTTCACAGGAGCACATATTAATAGGGCAGACTTTACCATCTATTACAGAAAAGTCTAGTCCATCTAGATTTTGTTACAATAACATGACATCGCAAATCTTCAATGTTTTTTATTTTCCCTAAGGGAACAGTGCTTGAGAGAGGATTCCATTTTGCTGGAGCACTGAGATATGAAATGTCATTGCCACAATATTAGAAACATAGCTCAACTGAGAGCACAAGGAATCAAACCGTCCTTTCTGAAGCAGGGCATGAATTCTACAGTCTAATTTATTGGCCATGTCATACAACAAGAATTCAAATATTTAAATAGGTTATAGTGCTTATATAAAAAAAGGAAACACTTTGTTTTTTAGTTAACCTCCTATTTTCAATTTTGGTAACACTCATATTCCTTTTGAGAGTAACGTACTACTGCAGCAGACTAATACTTAACAAATTTCCCATGTAATATGTAGAGCTACAGTTGTGAAACTACTAACATTAAGGTTAATACTATGCTTAGTTCCCAATGCATTGCACAAAAAATGTACCCATAAATGCTTTAATAGTATGGCATAATTTGAAAGGAAGCAAAACCAAACAAAATTACAATACATGTTGACTTTCTCTTACAGATCACACAGGATACAAAGTTGGCCTATTAGTCTTTAAGATAAGTCTTTTGTCCAGTTTACATAAGTGAATGATTGTCATAGGACCTAATCACATCAGCCACACCATTAGGGGCTCGTTCATCTGCACATCTACCAATGTGATATATGTCATCATGTGCCAGCAATGCCCCTCTGCCATGTACATTGGCCAAACTGGACAGTTTCTACGCAAAAGAATAAATGAACATAAATCTGACATCAGGAATCATAACATTCAAAAACCAATAGGAGAACACTTCAATCTCAGTAACAGACTTAAAGGTGGCAATTTTGCAACAGAAAAGCTTCAAAAACAGACTCCAACAAGAAACTGCTGAACTTGAATTAATATGCAAATTAGACACCATCAAATTAGGGTTGAATAGAGACTGGAATGGCTGAGCCATTACACACATTGAATCTATTTCCCCTGTTAAGTATTTCCACACCTCTTGTCAAACTGTCTGTAATGGACTATCTTGATTATCACTACAAAAGTTTTTTTCTCTTAATTAATTAGCCTCTTAGAGTTGGTAGGACAACTTCCACCTTTCCATGTTCTCTGTATGTGTATATATATATATCTCCTTACTATATGTTCCATTCTATGCATCCAATGAAGTGGGCTGTAGCCCACAAAAGCTTATGCTCAAATAAATGTGTTAGTCTCTAAGGTGGCACAAGTACTCCAGTTCTTCATGTCAGACTTTGATGGACCAACATTTTTTGTCTGTACCCAATTTGGGGCTCTTAACCTGAGGGATCTAGACTTTACATCAATGTATTTAAAGTATGAAACCTATCGCTGCTGAGTCTCTGTTTCTAAATAGAGGATAACATTAGAGTTGTTCTCTGAAAGTTTTTGTTTAATGATTTTGTGAAGTGCCTCAGACACTTCTGGCATGAAAGGTATGTTAAACAGGAATCAAGTCCACACTGAATGCAAAGGCAGAGTTCATGATGCATTGGTAAGTACAAAGCATGCTATGTATTGCTATTTCCAAGAAAATCCAAACTTGTCTTGTTGTAGGGAAATACATTGACAGGTGATAAATGTCCAAATGACAGGGGTCAAATCCTGAAATTATTTACTCAGACAAAAGTTTTATTAATTGCAATTAGAATTTTGCCTGAGTAAAGGCTTCAAAATTCAGGCCAATGAGTATTTTGGCTGAGTGAGGACTAATAAGGGCTTCAGGATTTTGCCCTATTCTATTAGTTTCAGATCTGAAAGGTAATAGTTTAGAATAGTAGTTCTAAAATACAGTTATGTAATCAAATCTTTATTTTATAGGTAAATTGGATTTGATAACTAAATAACAAAAAATTTCTATCCAAACATACGTATCTCTTCCATTATAACTAGATATAGAGATTTCATGGTGATGTGAGGTCAGTGGATGAGGGTTAGAACGAGTTTAGATTAGCCACATTAATCAGGAGAGGTGGAGCTTTGAGTAAGATATGTGGCAATCTCAAGTAAATGCAAATAAAGTCATTGTATCACATCAAACCATCAGGTATTGTGTAAATGTCATGTATGTTACAGGAAAAAATAATTAGAAAAGTCATATGGCCCTATGGCTCTATCCTGCAACATAGTGAGTGTTATGTCCCCTGTCCAACAAAGCACATGAGCAGACCTGTTGAAGTTGATGAGCCTTTTCTGGACTGGGGCCAGAGTTGTCAGCTCCTGAGGAGGAGAGCCGAGAAGGATGGGTGATATGTGGGAGAGCACATTTCAATCTAGTAACAACAATATGAGGATGTGCATGTAAACTGAGTGGAGAAAAAAAAAAGCTTTGCTAACTGCAAAATCATCTCCATTGGATCTGTTATTATTTTATGTGGGCAAAACTTTAAAAACTATTTTTATGGATAGCATTATGCCATGTGTTCCTTCATAGTACCCAAGAGGGGAATTATACGTAATGTTGTTTTGAAAATTATTGTGCTGAAAATCAATTTTCTGAGAATGTAACAACAATATGCATGTTGAGACACCCCAGGGCCTACACTACAGCTGTGGAAACATTATTCAGTGTATACAGTATTCAATGAGGCCCTAGAAATTTCAGTAAATTATTAGGAAAACAAAGTCTTGCACATTACAGTACAAAAGTATTGCAAAATATGTGTTTACTAAATGAAAATGAGATCTTTTCATCTTTCTACTTGTGCATGGGAAGGGGTAACTCTCATTTGGGGAAAAGTATCCATTTTTTTCCATTTGGAAAAAAAAGTAACACAATTCTAAGTCATCATAAAGTAGATAGAATAACATACATGCAATAACATACTTATTTGCCTTGTTCAAAAAGGAATTTTAAAGAACAATTAATGTTAATAGGCCCAATTCTCTTTGCTCAGTGAGTTTACAGGATTTATTAATGTTAATGAAGTTATCCTCAGAGTAAATCAGAGTAAAATCAGGCCTTAACACTCATTGTATACCTTAATTTCCTAATATAGGAGTTTGTGAGAGTTACTATACTGACAGCCCTGGATAATGAAATCCTTAATTTATGACCAAATGTAGTAGTGGGAAACAGCTTTCTACTAGGAATTGGAACAACCACAATTCATTTGACATATACTACTGGCGCATGGTGATAGAATTCAGTCACTACAAGTCTGGGCCTTATTCACATCAGGTGTCAGCTTCACAGAGGGATGTGGGAACCTACCTTCTACTTCAGGTGCCTAAATCCAAAATGTGGATCCTCAGAACCGCCATTCAGCTGCCTAACCTTGTAGGCACCTAAATCCCTGCTAGTGGGCATGTGCAAAACTGTCTCAATCTGGACACTGGCATCTAGCTCACGCCCAAGCCCTGATTTCATTCTCAATCTAGGTATCCCCTGCTTGTCTCGCCTGTGGGGTCCAATCCAGTAGGCATGCTCTGAGCACAGCTATTCTGGCAAAATACAGCAGAAAGAGGTGGCGGTCGTAGTGCCCCCCTTATGCCCAAGAGACAACCACTTAGAGCACTCATGCAGGATGTGGGAGACCTTGATTCAAATACCCAGTCCTAGGTGAGTACCCTAATCGCGGGACTGTAGAGTCATTCTAACTCTCTCTGGCCCAATGAATATTTAATTATTTGTGCAAAGAGGAATAGCTCTATAGCTCAGTGATTGGGGCACTCACATGGGAGACCTTGATTCAAGTCCCTACAACACATCAGGCAGAGCAGAAATTGGAACTTGGGTCTCTAACATCCTGGGCGAGTGCTTTACTCACTGAGTATAAGGGGAGCACCTCTTCCTCAAATCTTTTCTGATGTTGTTGCAAGAAATGACTGACCTCACTTAGGCATCTGACTCTTGGAGAAGGCTGATGATTGTGAATCCTGTTAGGCACCTAACTCCCCTTTGAGGGTTAGAGCTTAGTGTCCTCTGCATCTTATAGTTATAGAGGTATAAAAGAAAGAATCAAAATCACTGTCTGTCAGTGTAAGGGCCTTCTCGTACTGTGACAGGCTGAGGCCTTGTTCTTAGGCTAAGCCTTTGGCTAAACAGCAAAGACAGCCATAAACTGGGAAGTGAACGGTCACATCCTTACATTCCAAACTAGTCACATGGAAATAAGGTGCTATTGGGCTGTTAGGAATATAATCCTGTCCTGATATTCCTATCACCTCCAGAGGAAGGGAAGAGCCTAGAAGATGTAAAAGGAAACTTAGTGTGATAGCATCCTGTCTGGCAGGAAATCACTTATCAATAGCTGGGATGTGAAATCCTCATTCCTGTATTCTTCTATCACTGTAGTCTCTACTTCCCTATTGTTTGTCTGTATAATCTCTGTCTGGTTCTGTGATTGCTTCTGTCTGCTGTAAAATTATCAAACTAAGTTATGGCTTTCCCAGTTTATGGTTGAGAACAAGGCCTCAGACTGTCACAGTAAGAGAAGGTCCTTACACAGACAGACAGTGATTTTGATTCTTTTATACCTCTATAACTAGCTAAGTGATAAGAATACACCTAAATTCTTAAAGTATAGGCCTTTACAGACAGGCCTGAATATCTATATCCTAACACTTAGCACCACCTAAATCAATACAAATCATTCTAGTTTTTAATTCTAATTTAATGTATGTTTCAGTTCAGTTTTCTGGAAAGAGTCTAGTGGATACAGTTTAGCATAAAACATGGTTGGACTTTTTCAGATTCAGGGTTGTATCTAAATGAACATTCCATTAGTAAGATTTAGAGCTCTAGTGCTTTTGTTGTCATACCTTGAAGTCTTGAAATCAAATTATGAATGTAGTTGCTGCAGGCAATGAAATGCAACACACTCCATTACCTGATTAGCTGATGGATATAAATTGTATATGTATCAGCAATCTAATTTCAGTATGAAGAAGATTAGAGGAAGAAGATTAGGGTTGGAAGAGACCTCCGGAGGTCATCTAGTCCAACCCCCTGCTCAAAGTAGGAACAACACCAACTAAATCATTCCAGCCAGGGCTTTGTCAAGCCGGGCCTTAAAAACCTCTAAGGATGGAGACTCCACCACCTCCCTAGATAACCCATTCCGGTGCTTCACCACCCTCCTAGTGAAATAGTGTTACCTAATATCCAACCTAGACCTCCCCCACTGCAACTTGAGACCACTGCCCCTTGTTCTGTTATCTGCCACCACTGAGAACAGCCGAGCTCCATCCTGTTTGGAACCCCCCTTCAGGTAGTTGAAGTCTACTATCAAATCCCCCCTCATTCTTCTCTTCTGCAGACTAAACAAGCTCAGTTCCCACAGCCTCTCCTCATAAGTCATGTGTCCCAGCCCCCTAATCATTTTCATTGCCCTCCACTGGACTCTCTCCAATTTGTCCACATCCTTTCTATAGTGGGGGGTCCAAAACTGGACGCAATACTCCAGATGTGGCCTTACCAGTGCCGAATAGAGGGGAATAATCACTTCCCTCAATCTGCTGGCAATGCTCCTACTAATGCAGCCCAATATGCCGTTAGCCTTCTTGGCAACGAGGGCACACTGCTGACTCATATCCAGCTTCTCATCCACTGTAATCCCCAGATCCTTTTCTGCAGAACTGCTGCTTAGCCAGTCCGTCCCCAGCCTGTAGCAGTGCAAGGGATTCTTTTGTCCTAAGTGCAGGACTCTGCACTTGTCTTTGTTGAATCTCATCAGATTTCTTTTGGCTCAATCCTCCAATTTGTCTAGGTCACTCTGGACCCTATCCCTACCCTCCAATGTATCTACTTCTCCCCCAGCTTAGTGTCATCTGCAAACTTGCTGAAGGTGCAATCCATCCCATCATCGAGATCATTAATAAAAATGTTGAACAAAACCAGCCACAGGACAGACCCCTGGGGTACTCTGCTTGATACCAGCTGCCAATTAGACATCGAGGCATTGATCACTACCGATTGAACCTGACAATCTAGCCAGCTTTCTACCCACCTTATAGTCCATTCATCCAATCCATACTTTTTTAACTTGCTGGCAAGAATACTGTGGGAGACTGTATCAAAAGCTTTGCTAAAGTCAAGATATATCATATCCACTGCTTTCCCCATATCCACAGCGCCAGTTAGCTTATCATAGAATGCAATCAGGTTGGTCAGGCATGATTTGCCCTTGGTCAATCCATGTTGACTGTTCCTGATCACCTTCCTCTCCTCCAAGTGCTTCAAAATGGATTCCTTGAGGACCTGCTCCATGATTTTTCCAGGGACTGAGGTGAGGCTGATAAGTCTGTAGTTCCCCAGGTTCTCCTTCTTTCCTTTTTTATAGATGGGCACTATATTTGCCTTTTTCCTATTGTCCAGGACCTCCCCCGATCACCATGAGTTTTCAAAGATAATGGCCAATAGCTCTGCAATCACATCAGCCAATTCCCTCAGCACCCTTGGATGCATTAGATCTGTGCATGTCCAGCTTTTCTAAATAGTCATTAACCTGTTCTTTCACGACTGAGGGCTGCTTACCTCTTCCCCATACTGTGTTGCCCACGACGGCAATGTGGTAGCTGATCTTGTCTGTGAATACCGAGGCAAAAAAAAAGCATTGAGTACTTCAGCTTTTTCCACATCATCTGTCACTAGCTTGCCTCCCCCATTCATTAAGGGTCTCGCACTTTTCCTGACCTTTTCCTTGTTGCTAACATATCTGTAGAAATCCTTCTTGTTACCCTTCACATCCCTTGCTAGCTGCAACTATGTTTTGGCCTTCCTGTATGTTCGAGCACCCTTCCTGTATGTTACACCCCTGTATGTTCGAGCAAATATTTTTATACTCCTCCCTAGTCATCTGTCCAAGTTTCCATTTATTGTAAGCTTCCTTTTTGTGTTTAAGCTCACTGAAGATTTCACTGTTAAGCCAAGCTGGTTGCCTGCCATATTTACTTTCTTTCTGCACGTCGGGATGGTTTGTTCCTGCGCCCTCAATAAGGCTTCTTTAAAATACAGCCAGCTTTCCTGGACTCCTTTTCCCCTCATATTAGCCTCCCATCGGATCCTGCCCATCAGTTCCCTAAGGGAGTCAAAGCCTATTTTTCTGAAGTGCAGGGTCAGTATTTTTCTACTCTCCTTTGTGAGGATCCTGAACTCAGCCATCTCATGATCACTGCTGCCCAGGTTGCCACCCACTTCTGCTTTCCCTACCAATTCTTCCCTGTTTGTAAGCAGCAGGTCAAGAGGAGAACAGCCCCTAGTTGGTTCCTCCAGTAGTTGCACCAGGAAGTTGTCCCCAACACTCTCCAAAAACTTCCTGGATTGTCTGTGCACTGCTGTATTGCTCTCCCAGCAGATGTCAGGGTGATTGAAGTCCCCCATTAGAACCAGGGTCTGTGATCTGGAAACTTCAGTTAATTGTCCGAAGAAAGCCTCGTCTACCTCATCCTCCTGGTCCGGTGGTCTATAGAACCCACCCACCACGACATCACCCTTGTGGCTCTTGCTTCTAAACTTAACCCAAAGACTCTCAACAGGCTTTTCTCCAATTTCATACAGGAGCTCTGAGCAATCATAATGCTCTCTTACATACAGTGCAACTCCTCCACCTTTCCTCCCCTGCCTGTCCTTCCTGAAAAGTTTATACACATCCATGACAGTGCTGCAGTCATGTGGGCTACCTCACCAAGTCTCTGTTATTCCAATCACATCATAGTTCTTTGACTATGCCAGGACTTCCAATTCTTCCTGCTTGTTTCCCAGGCTTATTGCATTCATATACATGCACCAAAGATAACTAGCCAATTGCCCTGCTTTCTCAGTATGAATCAGGAACCCCCACTGTCGCACCCTCCTCCTTGTGTTTCTTCCCGGTATTCCACTTCCCCACTTACCTCAGGGCTTAGGTCACTGTCCCCTGGTGAACCTAGTTTAAAGCCCTCCTCACTAGGTTAGCAAGCCTGCCTGCAAAGATACTCTCTCTTTGTTAGGTGGATTCCACCTCTTCCTATCAGTCCTCCTTCCCAGAACAACAAACCATGGTCGAAGAATCCAAAGCCCTCTCTCCAACACTACCTGCGCAACTAAGCATTTACCTCCACAATTCAACGGTCCCTACCTGGGCCTTTTTCTTCAACAGGGAGGATGGATGAGAACACGAATTGTGCCTCAAACTCCTTTATCCTTCTTCCCAGAGCCACGTAGTCTGCAGTGACCCGCCCAAGGTCATTCTAGGTAGTATCATTAGTGCCCACATGGAGAAGTAGGAAGGGGTAGCGGTCTGAGGGTTTGATCAGTCTCGGCAGACATTCCATCACAGCCTGAATTCTAGCTCTAGGCAAGCTGCACACTTCTTGAGTCTCTCAGTCTGGTCGGCAGATGGATGACTCTGTCCCCCTTACAAGGGAGTCCCCATTCACCACCACCCATCTCCTCCTCTTGGAAGTGGTGGTCGTGGAACCCCCAACCCTAGGACAATGCATCTTATGCCTTCTGGTTGATGGAGTCTTTCTGATCCCTTCCCTCAGATGGCTCTTCCAAATCATTCTCCACACTAGTACCTGTGCAGAGCCTGAAAATGGTTTCTTAACTCTATCTGCATAGGGGGTACATGGTTTGTCTCATTCTTCTTTTGGAGGTCACATGTTGTCAATTTTTCCCCTGTTTTGCAGTGCCCTCTCTGATTCTTTGGCATGTTGTGCCTCCAGAACCAAACACTGACTTCTGTCCAGAAAGTCTTCATTTTCTCTGATGCAACGCAAGGTTGATACATGCGTCTTTAGTCCTTTAACCTTCTCTTCCAATATGGAGAACAATTTGCACTTTGTACAATGAAGTCACTTCTATCCTCTGGGAGAAAGACAAACATCCTATGCAGGTCACAACACTGATTGCTCATTATCCACGTCTTCCTTCTAAAAGCATCCTCAAATGTTGTATTTACTTCTCACAGAAGCCTGAAAGGCAAAAACACTCTGTGGGAACTCCCCCCAGGCAAACTCCCCCTGTTTGCCTGGCCTCTTTTTGCCGCTCACACAGTTGGCAACTGGCTGCCTTTTTATGAGGCTGCTGGTTTGAAGTAATTGGCCTGGCTCAAAGCCTTCCCTCTAATCAACCACTCAAGGCCCACCTGGAACAAAGCACCCTCAATTCACATTTTTCAAACAAACAAACAAACAAACAAACAAACAAACAAACAAACAAACAAACGGTCAGTCACTCCCAATTCACATTTTTCAAACAAACAAACAAACAAACAAACAAACAAACAAACAAACAAATACACGGTCAGTCACACTTTTCAAACAAACAAGCACACTGTCAAACAGTCCCTGCAACTAGTTCCAGTCAAACAAATGGTCATAGCAGACAAACACTCGGATATTCACCCCACCAGCTCACAACACAATCCCCTAATGAAGCACTCACCTTATCTCCTCTCCCACGGTTCCCAGGCAAACTTCCTCTGTTTGCCTGTCCTCTGCTCGCTGCTCACAATAAATATTGATGAAGTGCAACAATGTACATAAGATACTAATGCCCTCATTCAGAAGGTCTTATACACATACTAGGTTTTTATTCCTGATGCACATACACAAATATAACCCACAATACCACGTTCGCAGAATTTGTATCACAAAGAGGCAGCTCAAAAGTTGACTCTGTTTACATAGAACACACTGTGGGGCATCGGGAGATAACTGTATCATTTCATCTGAAGTTCTAAAGGCTTTATTTATAAATAAAGACACTTAGAGCACCAAGCCACACAGACCTGGAAGCTCACTTTTTATGGAAGGCTGATCAGTTGTTCAGAGGAGAGGTCAGCTTGCTGTGGAAGCCAAGAACCAGCTGAAAGTAGCAGAGTCAATGGCAAAAATCACATGCAACATAGCTGTACTCCTTTCAAGACTCACAATGCCCTGTTCGCTATACATTTAGGACCCAATCACTCACCGAAGAAGTCTAGCAGTTTAGGATTTTTGCCATCAACCTCAATGGGGGAAGCAATGCGTCATTAATTCCTATCCATCAAGAGTACAGAGAGGAGTGCCCTGAATAGCTTTGAATGTGCTGATGGATGGACTTCAGTAGTCCAGACTTGTTTTCTATAAATTAAAATTAAGAAGCTAGGAGTGCTGACGGGCCTGGCCATTGATAGCTCTTTGTAAAATAAAAGTTTGAATGATTCATGGCCACCTTGATACTCTTCCATGGCTGGCAGACTTTCCCTAAGGTATTCCAGAGACAGCTGAATATGATAGTCATTTGGCTCTATATCTCAGAGTGTGGAATAATAGAGAGAAACTGCTGCCATAAACAACTCTTCCTGGCTTCTTTCCTGGTTTCAGGAGTTAGCATGCCAAATAGAAAAATGTTCACCAAAATTTGAGAACAGTATGATTTATTCTTTATGCTGTACCATAAGTGTGAATGGTTCCTTAAGAGTACTTCTCTAGATGGCAATGTCCTGATATTTGAGGCAGACATTTAATTAATTAAGGTATGGAGGGGCCAAGAGAATGGTGCACTGCGTAGAGATTTCTACCCTAAAAAATAGTGGCTAGCCACTGCAGGTGCAGAACACATTAGAACTTAATTGGGAAGCTATTTTCTTCAGGACTAACCTCTTTTTTCCTCTTACTTTTTTTCAGATTATCATTGGCAAAAAAAAATCTGCATATTCTTCTCATATCTCCTTTTGGACAAGATTTCACTCCAACTCTGGGCAAGGGAGAGAAAAGTGTCTGGGGTTTCTACTTCACTAATAACTATTATGAAACAATGTTCAGTGATTTTGAAACAAAAAAAACATATCAGTAGTAGCTACTGCACATAAGACTGTGTGAAAACATGGAGGTATTTGATTCAATGGTGCGTGAAGAAAAGGGAGAATATTGGTTTCTAGTATTTTAGGCTGCCTGGGAGTAAAATGAGCTCTCCCTTTCTATTTAGGTACTTGTGCAGATCTCAGAACTGAAGTATTTGAGCTGTACAGATGTATGCATTTCTTCTTTCCAAAAAAGTCCCTTCATATAACCCTACTGCTAATGCAATTTAATTGAAAATGTATCTGGAAGCTAATGGTGGTGGCTTTCGTGAAAGTGAGGCCAGGCACAATCGGTATATCCTTGCTAGAGCACTTTCACTAAACTGATGAGCATCAGTTTTAAGTACAAATACATAAAGCCTGAGTATTTTTTACAATTATCCATCAGCTTACATACTTACAAAGGAAACTCCCTTCCTACCCCATCCCCAGCGCCCCAAGCTAAAGTTCAGAATAAACAACATTTACAATATAGCAATATGATTAACAAGTCATTAACATAGTATACACAATGATTCATTAAAGAAAGACCATTTTATTTTTTAAAATAATAGTTGTAAAAAGTTTATACTATACTATAAAAAACGACATACACAAATATGGCCCTTATTGACTGATTTCACCTTGAGATTTCCTACAGTCATGTCCCTGAAGTAATGTAATGTATGTGGCATATTTTAATAGTTTCTTACCTTAAGGTGGGCAAAATAAGTTCTAAATTTTTGTACAGCACTGCTCCAAGCACAAATACAGTGGATTCATCTAGTTCTAAAATAAAAAATAAAAGTTAAAAATACCTTAGTCAGCACATGCCTCTATGGATAATATTTATCTTTCCAATATGCGTTTTATTTAAAAAAAATCATCATTAGGGCTCTACCAAATTCATGAAAAATGCATCACAGACCATGTAATCTGCTTTCCCCCATGAAATCTGGTCTTTTGTGTACTTTTACCATGTACTATACTCTTTTATACTATAGAGTAAAAGTATATACAAGTACACAGCGTTTCTCAAACTGGAAGTCCCAACTCAAAAGGGGGTCTCAAGCCTATTGTAGAAGGATCACAGTATTGACACTTCTACTTCTGTGTTGCCTTCAGAGCTGGGTGGCTGGAGAGCAGGGGCTGCTGGCCAGGCTCCAGGTCTGAACACAGTGCCACACCATAGAAGTATTGCCAACCTTACTTCTGCGCTGCTGCTGGTGGTGACACTGCCTTCAGAGCTGGGTGGCCAGAGATCAACGGCCGCTGGCTGGGAACCCAGCTCTGAAGGCTGCGCTGCTCCTGGTGGTGCCGCTGCCTTCAGAATTCAGCACCCATCTAGCAGCCGCTATGCTCCAGCTATCCAGTTCTGAAGGCAGCCCAGAAGTAAGGGTGGCAATGCTGCGATCCCCCTACAATAGCTTTGCAATCCCATTTTGGGTCAGGACCCCCAGTTTGAGAAATGACTTCAGGGCATTACATGTTTATATTTTGCAGTTTTTAAATATATATTCATGCTTTTTTACAACTTCATGAAATTTAAGATTTAAGTATCTGAAATCATGAAATTCAAGATTTTTAAAATGTTATAACTGTGAAATTTACGAAAATGGACCATGAATTTGGTAAGGCCCTAATCATCATCATTGTGAAATATATTCTGCAGAACTCTGTTTGAATATTAGAACATATCAGACATAAGAACAGCCAGACTGGGTCAGACCAAAGGTCCATGTAGCCCAGTATCCTGTCTTCTGCCATTGTCAGGTGATTCAGAGGAAATGAACAGAAAAGATGGATCAAGTGATCCATACCCTGTCATCCACTTAGAATTGCTCTTTGATAAGATCCGTCAGTATGTAGTAAACTCTGTCAGTGCTTTCCAATGTATTTATCTTCATTCTGATATATCCAGAGAAACTATCTTTAGAGGGCATTTTTAATATGAAGGGGGCAGATGCTCCAATGTGGCTTATTTGCACCGCACCACTAGTATATATTGGCCCTAAAACCTGTGCAACTACTCTGGGGAGGATTAGCTAGTACAAGTCAGATCAGCCTTTAGGATGCTCTAATCTGGTAGAAGATTGGCCCTGCTATCACAGTGATTGTAGGACCAGGGCAATGCATAGAATAGCTTTAAGTCATCTATAAACATACATTTGCAAGGCGAGCACTGTGCAGAATAGCTGGATCCCAAGATTTTGCCTGACATGTATTAATACTGAATATTGAAAATATTGGCAATACAATGAAGCAAATACTTTGCACTTCTACAGGACCTTTCATCCAAGAATCTGAAAGTTCTTTACCTACCTTAATTAAAATTCAGCACAGATATTTAAGGCTGGGTAAGTATTTTTATTATTATTACAATACTCATTTTAGAGATCGTTAGCAAAAGCACTGGGACATTAAGTACTAGCCTGATGAGTCCATACTTCCCAGTTTCCTCAGTCTAACTATTAAATAAACACTTATCCTCTAATAAAATATAATACCTGAATGCATCTTTACCTGATGACATAGGAGTGAAGATATTTTTTGGAATGACAACCCTGTCTTCTGAGTTTCGTGCCCAGTCAACCATTCCTTTCCTTCCTTTCATTGGGAAATTGATGTCTGTTAGAACAGATGCTGCAGGAAGCTTCTGAATGCTAGCCACTATTAAGAGAAATCATAAAATCAAATAAAACATGTTTTACACTTCAAAGCATTATTAAGAGGTCATAACAGTAAAGTAGTAACAAAAATGTGCAATAATGTATTTCAAATAAAATGAAAATTTATAAGGCTATTAACTGGGACCACACACTTTATTTTCAATTTATTAGATAGTTCTACTGTGGATTAATGTTATGGCATTGATTCTATCACTTGTCAGCCAGGTTTATGTTAACTCTCTTAACAAGGATTATTGAATGCGCTGGCTCATACCCTGAAATTCACATGTAAGCACATATCTGAGCTGTGTCTTCAGAGCAAATTCTGAAATTATTAAATGTGACAGTACAAGGAAGAGGATGCTTCAAATTGCTTTGGGAGATATAACTGCTAGAATCAGGCTAATGAAGCAATAACAGTTCTTCTCTCCCCTGCACAAGCACAAAAATATCTAGAGACATAAAAGAGATTCACATACTAAAAACTACTGTTGTTTCCATACAAAGCAGAATAACAAAATATACCACATGATCAGTTTCCCTTAAAACAACAATTCCTCACCATGAAATATTTATTGTATGGGTTTTTTAAACTAAAAAACCACAACTAAATATACATAACATCACTGAGCTGAACAGAAAGACAAACCTTATAATAGGCAATTTGGAATTTTGTTTACCCATCTTAGTTTTCTTTCTGTTTTAACTCATTTTTTATCTAGAAATCGGTTTTATCTTTGCCTTGAAATCTGAGTGCAACTCCATGGCAACACTGTCAGTGTCTAGTAAGATTCAGGCTACTTTTAATCAGATGACAGTGATGCAAGTCTTTATGCACATTCAGAGAGATGATAAGCAATCTCTTTGGAGGTAGCTCCATTCCTAATGTAAACCATGTTGATAAGCATTTCTAGTGCAATGCTTTTCCTAATTAATTTATGACAGGGATAATAGAGTTGGTGCAATTTGCACATGAGGTCAATTCCGTGATTTGCATAATGATTTGACTGCAAGTGTTCCATAGAGGGGTTAAAGAGAAAGACAATCACAGAGGCAAAATTAAAGTAGGAAACTATTAAGAATCTCATAAGTGGATTTCATTTTAAAGGAAAAATAAGTTAACGCTACCAGCTCCACAAATGTATTATTTGACAACTGGCTCTTAGTTCCAAATTAGAGTGGTTATGTATTATAGCATCACATTAGTGAGGTTGTACTCAAGGCTCTTCCGGGCTCTCCATTATAAAACTATCACCAGGGGTTTATTGTGACAGTTAAAATCATCTCTAGGTTACAATTTGGCATAGAGATTCACAGCCCTAGAGGAATGTTTTTCCTTGTCAAATTTTGGTTGGCATGTGTGTTTTTTGTGTAGGGGGGAGAGGAAAGAGTTCAGGTGTTTCAGAATTATTGAAGCATAAAATGGATTGCATGTTTTTCACATGCTTTTATAATTCCAATATTAAATACATTAATCTTGTATAAAGGAAATTTTCCTGGTTATTGGAGCCTAATTAGAGAGTTTTATTTACAGCAAACCAATTTAAAACCACGTTTATTTAGTTTCCAAAAGTAAATACATGTAATACAATTAACATGTTCAGACTGCTTAACACATATTCTTATTTTAGTCACAGAGTATCTGTCTGTCTATCATTCTGAATACTATTTCATCTGTGCATCAGAAAGACTGTTCCTCATTTTTCAGATAAACGATACAAAACAGGAAATCAATGTTAGTCAATGGAATTCATTCTGCAGGACAGAAAATCATTTTAGAAATGGTGAAATGTTAAGGGTCAAGGACTATATTTTTTTGGATTCTATCTATATATTTTTAACTCAGTCCACTATCATGATACTTAAGCACTTCTCAGACATGAAGGCTCCAAAACAGCCATTAAGGATAAGCGGTTAATAATACACAAGTTAAACATTCAGTTAATGGCTTTCATAATACAAAATAATCCTATATGTGGTTTAGACCATTTGTTCTTTCCCTAAAAATAAAAACCAACCGCACAAAAAGTTCTCAGTTTAGTTTTGTGAAAGTTGCCAGATCTATACTCTGAAGAATGAAATTCTCTGCTTAGCCAGAAAGCAGGCAACAGCCATGCAAACTCAACTGTGAGCAGGCCACAGCCTTGTTCTGAAAGAATTACCTGTAGGGATCAGTGTAGATGATCAGATCACACCAAGCCCTGTCATTCTTTAGCCACTTTGCTGAGACTACAAACAATATGTTTCCATTAATATCAGCTATGACAATGGAGATATGGGTACATAGTTCACTAGAATCTGGACAGAGGTCATAGTTCAGTCCCTATTAAGATACCAGCAGGATACATAAAGGGGAACCACTTTCTGTACAGTAACAAATCTTCAGCACTGCGGTACATCTTACTTTAGTTCTAAAACTAAATTTCATTCACATTGAATATTAATATGTGACTCATCACAGAGATCTTGGAGCACGACCAGCTGCATTTCCATTGTGAAATGATGCTTCAGTGTTCTCAGACTCAATTTTAATCTGCAGCATAAAAAATAACTGTTTACTGTGATGTGAGTGTTGAAATCAGAGGGGCATTTAGGGAAGCCTGCATGTAATTCAGGTGCCAGGTCATTCACATACCAGGAACTCAAATGTCATTTCCTTACATAAGTATCCTACACAGAGAATAAAACAGAATGACATTTTATTCACTCTATTTTATCGTGTTCTCTGTATGTTATATTTGCATTAGGAATGATGCTCCAGCTACTGGCACCTGAATTATTTAGTGCTGCAATTACCATATACTTTTATATCCAAATTTTCTGACTTCAACACTGTTCAGTAGAAACAAAAGCAACACGTATTGTTTTAATCACCAAAACAAAACCTCATGACCTGAATGCTAAGTTTATAAAACAAAGAAATGACACCAACAGAAATTCAGAGACACTCTTGGGTATTTTTCTTGCACTTATATAGAGGGGTAAAATGTACAAAAAATCCCAAGAAATACAACAACAATTATGTACCATTCCAAATAGCTATAATATTCAATAAAAAGTGTAGTAAAAAATTATACAACAAATAAGAAGGAACAAAAAGAAAAGAAGATAGAACAAAAGAAAAGAAAAAAAGATCTGGGTCCCAGAAGAACAAAAGTATGGGAGCACTGGCTTTAGTAACAATATGAGAAGTTTATAGTTTATATATAGTTTATGCATTGTCATCATAATCTACAGTTTACATTGCTCTCTTGCACAAAGATTTTTCTGTTAATGATGTGGGCCATTCTTTTATAATGGTCTGTTTCCCAGTGCTTTATCGTTATTTTGGTTTGTAAACATAATACTTACATATACCCATGTTAGGCACCAGTTTTAAGCGGGTACATAACAATTGGCATAGATAAGCCATGCCTCTGCTGCTTCTACCTGTGCTATCATGGCTACATTGCTAACTGTACTTGTGCTAGCTTAATGAGAGCTAGCACAGTTATGTGTAAGCAAGCACGGGACTCAAATCCTTAAGTTATACTACAGAGATAGTCTAAGGAAGTAGTTCTCAATCAGGGGTCCATGGCCCCTTAGAGGGCCTCGAGCAGGTTTCAGGGGAGCCTCCAAGCAAGGCCAGCATTAGACTTGCTGGGGCCCAGGGCAGAAAGCCGAAGACCCACTGCATGGGGCTGAAGCCCAGGTCCCTGAGCCCCGCCACCCAGGGTTTAAGTGTGTGTGTGGGGGGGGGAGATCAGAAAGAAAAAGGTTGAGAACTCCTGGTCAAAGGAATTCTGCCCATGGACCCAAACTATAACCTCAACTTTCAGCAGCAGAATTTAGAATCTAAACCTGGATCTAGATCAAAATTTCAAAATTGGTCTCTAGCTCTATCAGGGGCTGAAAACAAAGCCCCAGATCTAAATACCTCTAGATGGGATATTTGAAATCTGGTTCTGAATTTTGCAGCTGTTATTACTTTTTAAACAGAGTGAAGAACGTTGGGCCTGATTTTCTTCTCAGTTCCACTGATTTACACAGGAATAAATTAGAGGAGACTAGGGGCTCATCATTCTACAATGCATTGGTGCGTTGACACAGTATATTTAATGAGGGGAAATGGTTAGGTAAATTTTACTCATGTGTAGAAGGCCAGCACAACATCTGTACAATTCTTAAGTTCCATTTAACTCCCATATCAGAGCTTGAGAGATTTTAGTAATGCACAGCTTTGTACTTTACCCCTACACAGGGGTGAATTTCACCCGCATAGAACAGGGTTCACTTTACAATACTACTATAAATAGATGTGCACAGTCAAAAATAGCTAAAGAAAGGTAACAATGAGGCTGAAGTAAAGCACACATATGCCCTGTACAATATATTGAAAAGAAGAAGTTGTCCTTCCAAATATATTACTCTAAATTAGTGCCAAATTCAGGAAGAGTTTGCTTATCTGCTGTTTGAGTACCAAACTGGTTGTCAAACTAGACCTGTCCGGGGCTTTGGCCTGGGGATAGCAGCTTCCTGGTAATTTGAGAACCAAACTTTCCAGGAAAGTTTCTACATTTTGCTTTTAAAAATAAGCAAAACTGGAAGGAAGAGTTGTTTATAATTCTTCCATCATTCCTCTTTTCCTGCCCCTTCCTGACTTGCTCACCTACTGCATACTAGATATGTTTTTTTTCTGCATTCAACAAACCTGAGTTGATAATACCAATTGGTTTTGTTTTTTCAGTTCAGATGTGTTGCTCCCTCTAAGTACCCATGCATATTTGCCAAGGAAAAATTAATAGATCTGCCATCAACACATGTTCAGTATATAACATATAAAAGCACTATTGCATTAAACTTCAGAACACCAAATCTGTATATTTCTTTACAGATTTTTTTCATGTAAAAAAATGTCTGTATTAGAAATAAATATGCCTCAGTTGGAAACATATTTATAAATTTTAGAATTATTCTGCTGACCTCTCATGTAAGCTCTTCCTTCCTTTGCTGAATAAATAAGCTCATTCCACTCAGCTCACCCTGGATATACAGGGAGCAAAGACCTCTTTAGCACATCATCAAAAAGCCAGATGGGTATATTAAAGATGATTCATAGCAGATTTACCATATCTACTTAGCTCCCCGCCTCAAACCTTTCATTTTAAAGGTATTCTGTGATAATCTGTAATGGTGAAATCCTCTTCTCGGGGAAACCCATTTGTGGATCTCTGGATATGCTATGGATCTCTGCATACCAGTAGTCCTGGTGATCCCCTTTGAAATCCTCCTCTATGTGCTTGTCAAATTTTATTCACATAGATTTGCTTGTGGCAGGGCCTGATCCCTTGACATGATCGATGTGTAACCTATAGTTACAGAGAGTCACATATTTGGGGTACTTTTACACATGTGTGTGTTCACGGCTCACAATTAATTGATTAATCAGATAAAGACTTTCATACTCCATCTATTCACATGTAACATAATAACATGATAACAAGGCTCACTAGCCATGTACCTGTCATGTGTGTAGTTCCCTTTTTATATTCTTCACAGATTCCAACTCAAACAGATTACCTGATCATATCAAAAATTGTTTGAATTCTCCCATGCCAATGTCCACTTCAAGGTTAATGTCAAAACAGTGAAACACATAGTAGGCTACTAGTGTGGCAGGGGAAAATTCAGGGTAACAAGATTTAGCCCAGTCAACTGTGCCATAGTTGCACCTCTCAGAAATCTTCAGCTAATTCATGCATTATCTAAACTGTGACGTTTGTCAGTTCATGTTCTGTACCTGCAATGACTGAGGACCAAAGTCACAAACCATTTATCACAAAGAATATCACAAAAATAATTCTGCCCGAGATTGCCCCAAATATCATGAAGTCATATGTGTCAGAGGGATTGAGGTGTGATGGAATCCAGTGCTTGAATGGAACTATGTAGAACTACCTAGTATAATATTCACTCATAGAACAGTGCACACAAGATGAAATATCACAGCAGTATACAGTACACAGTGTAGTATTCCATGTTGTATTTAAAGATCTTCTATGGTCAGCAATGAGTTTATGTAAAAAAAAAATCACCTTTCTTTCCAACAAATCTGCTCTTTATGAGTATCCACACATAGTCTGGTCCTAAAGCAAGAAGACATGACATATGCCCTGCTGCTCCATGAGTATGCAAGGAGGGGAGGGCACTAAGAGATCTTTGCCCACTCCTGGTGTCCCTGAGCAGTAGTGCCTCACAAATGTTATCCCTAAGTGCAATTCTTAGAACAAGACATCCCACAGGCCATGGGTAGGGGTATAGAACTGCCAGAGCCAAAGTCCTTCACCCCGTAGCCAAGGAGGACTAAGAGTGGGTGGGATGGAATTCCTCTGAGTGCAGGAGAATTCTGGGAGGAATTCTACTTCAGGGGCTGGATAGCTAACACAGAGCTGTGCCTTAAATGTCATACTGAACCCTACATGACTAAGAATAAGAAACTTCTTATTACTGTTAGTACCGAACAGCCAATACAGCAATGGGAGAGTGTAATTTTATTCTGGTGAACACATCAGTATGATGGTTAACGATATCCCAATCAGAGAAAATTTCTTAAGAAAGCACTATACATGGGCTCTGTAAATACTTCCATATGGAGCTCTCTAGAGAGTCATTGTGATGGGGATGAAAGATGCCTGATGCCTACCTCTAGGTAAATTAACTTACATATCACAGAGATGAGAACCATAGACTTAGATGGCTCAATTTTACTTTGTACTTACAAACTGCTATAGCCTTTAAAAATATGTGAAGACTAATCAACACGCATGAAAGGTCACATAGTTGCCCACAGCTAAACATGACTATATCACGTCAGTAATAAACTGGAACAGCGATAATATGGTAGGTATAATATTTAGCTCAGGTTAAAAGGCAACACAACTTAAAGCAGTGATCAGGATACATTTAATAAATGCTGGAATTCTTGCTATTATTCAAGTAATTAAACTAAATACATTTTCATAGGCTACAAGTCAAGCATGCCCCTTTCCTTTTATGTGTGCTTTAGTGATTCAACAGAATCGAGCTATTTTTTCTATACTATTTATTAGCCTAGCTCACAAATGCATTCATTTGAGAAGACTTGTGAACTGACAGTTTATTGTAGCTGCATTCTCTTATTGGTTAAAGATCCCACATTTGTTCTGATGAAAAATCTAGAGATCAAAAATAACCTTGGTAAGGTACTAGGTCGTAAAATCAATTGGGCAAAATCGTAAATCCTTCCTTTCTCGCCAGCTCTCTGTCTTGTTCAAGGAAAACAAAGTGGAAAATTAAAAAATTATCTTATCTTAGAATTAAACTAATTATAGGCTAAGATTGTTGTAGACAATACAAGTTTTGCTGTCTGAAAAATAAAAGATGATTTCAAAAGGTGAAAATTATTAAATCTCAATCTCTGGGGAAGAGTTAGTGATATACAAATGGTCGTGGCACCACAGGTAAATGTTATGTTCCAGATGCTGCCACTGCATAGCTCTTTAACTCGCTTCAGACACTTAGAAAAATAATATCAGCATTTGGGGGGCATTATTATTATTCATTTATTATTTGTGCTACCCATAAGGTGAATATGGCTCTTTACTGCTGGTTAAAGTGACATACAAAGAACATTCTCTCTTTTCCAACTCACAAGCTTAAGGCATGAGTATGAAGAATATACAGTATAATAAACTCATTACATACAAACAAGCTCCATGCAGGCAATCACAGTGGGATGTATCTTCATGGTAGGTAAAGTTCTTCCTGAAGGAAGCTTCTGAAATAAGGAGTGAATGGGGGCCTGTCGTGCATTAAGTGGAAGGTTTTTCTATGTGCAAGGAGCCATGGTAAAGGCAAAAATAGAATAAAAGAAAGTCCTGGGGCCCAATCTTACAATGTGCTGTGTGTTTCCAAGAGTCCTGGGTGCTCTCAGCTCTCACTGCATTTATAAGGAGTTCATGGGGTTGAGCACCTTTCAGCATGGGGCCCCAAGGCAGCTCTCAGGGAGAGAAGAGAAGTTTAGGAAGAAACAATGTCTAATATTTAGGTTGGTGTAGGACTCTAGAATGCCTTGACATTTAAGAAGAACTTTATAGACAAAATGAAGGGAACCAGGAAGACATGCCAAACCCACGAAAGAAACACAGGAAGTGGGCTTGTTTTTGACTTAATTGACTTGTGAGTTGCTTGTTGGCTAGTTTTTGGCTTATAGCGTGTTGCTTGTTTGGCTTGTTGTTTGATGCTTCTTGTAGCTTGTTGCGTCTTTTTTTTTTATCTGTTCCCGGCAAGCAGGGGCAAGGGGGGAGAGAGAGTCAGGGGTGCACAGAGGGCCCACTACAGTCCCAGACTGCACGCTGGGGGATCTAGTCACATAGGGTGTTGGGATTCTTAGGGATTGGCTTGTTTTGGCCTTGTTTTGAATGGGATTAGCTTGATTTTTGGCTTATTGTGAAAGTCGGGGTGCTTATTTACTACGTGAAAGTTGGCAACTGTGGAGCCAGGTGGTGGGAGACATGGTTAGAGCAGGAGGACAGGAAAAGGATCCTGACCGTTGCATTTTGGATAGACTGTAGAGAGAGAGAGGCCAGAGAGCAAGAGTTTTTAATAAGTGGGTGAGAATTAGAATATGGATTAAAGTCTTGGTAATGAGGGTTCTGAGGAACGAGAGAATTCAAAGGGAAGCAGCAGCAAGATGTTGCAATTGCCTGGATGTGAGCAGAGAAGGAGAGAGTGGAACCAAAAATGACTTTGAGGTAGTCATCAAAGAAAGGGAGAAGGAGGAAGGGTTTTGGAAGAAATAGGATATGCACATTCATCAGGGTTAAGGTGTTGACAGTCAACAGGATGATATAGTGGAAAGACAGGCAAAGATGCAGGACTTGTCAGAGAGCATGAGGTCTGTGGTGGAAAAATATATTTGAAAATTATCAACATAGAATCCACAGAAACATAATATCACCCAGAGAGAAGGGTAACGGAAGAGAAGGCTCACAAATGGATCTGGATTTTACTGAGGAACACCTCCATCATCATCTGAAATGACATTATCAGGTATTTTTAGATACAGGTATCAAACTATGAACAGACTAAAATGAAGGTAATGTTATATTTTTTAAAAGAAGTAATTAGCATGAATAATTCCCATGTGTCTGATAGACCCAAACCCTGTATCTGTACAGATCCTGAACCAATGATTGCACATGGCCCTGACTTTCATAATAGGCTGAATTCCAAATTGAAACAACCCAGAAATTTCAGATGTTTGATATCTGATCACGATCCAAATTTTGTGTCTTTAGTTATCCATCTCAACTCTGTGCTCATGCTACAAATTTAGCATTGAAACAGGAACTGAATTTTCCTTTTCAGTAAAGGAATGGTGTACTCACTATAGTCCATATACAAGGCTGTTAGGAATGCAAGTCACAGGGTTTCTTGCTTTTAATACCATGAACTGACTCTACTGAATGGAGAGAGACAGAGAGAAATTGTGTTCTACAGCTTTGAACACAGAACTTGGCATCAGGAATTGCTGAGTTTAAATCCTGGCTCAGACACTGACTTCTTCTGTGGCCTTGGACAAGTCACTTCACAGGTCTGAAGAAGTGGTTTTTTTACCGACAAAAGTTTATGCCCAAATAAATCTGTTAGTCTTTAAGGTGCCACCGGACTCCTCATTGTTTTTGTGGATACAAACTAACACGGCTACCTCTCTGATACTCAGTCTTGGTCCTGTTTTAAACCTCAACTCCATCCTTCCTCCCACACATTTATAAGAAATGCTTTTGTTTACTTGGAGACACGTCTAATTTGTATGTTTTCAAGAAAAAAGAAGAACAGGAGTACTGGTGGCACCTTAGAGACTAACAAATTTATTAGAGCATAAGCTTTCGTGGACTACAGCCCACTTCTTCGGATATGCATCCGAAGAAGTGGGCTGTAGTCCACGAAAGCTTATGCTCTAATAAATTTGTTAGTCTCTAAGGTGCCACCAGTACTCCTGTTCTTCTTTTTGCGGATACAGACTAACACGGCTGCTACTCTGAAACCTATGTTTTCAAGAGGGGAGATAAAATGGATTAAGATTCACTAAGGGATTCTCAACAAATGTTACCCTAAGGCACTGGAACATCTAATTTCCAAGGTAATGCACATTGTTTATTTAGATTATGTGTGTAGTGCATAGTACAGTGGGGCCCCACTCCCTAATTGGGATATCTAGGCACTACCACAATACAAATAGTAAATAATAGTATTTAGAAAGAATAATTAGTACACATTGCTGGGTTCTAAATTAACTAAGGAGAAGATGTTAAGTGTTATTATGTAAAATGTAATAAAACAACTGCAATGCACAGAGTTAGTAAAACAGACTAACTAGACATTGGGCCTACAGAGAAGAAGTATACCATTTGTCATTATATACGTCAAAGGTACAATCTCACTTTGAATAAAATGTTCAATTCAGCTCTGATCAGCCTATTTCAAAAGAGAGAGAGAGAGCAGAAACAGAAGGGGGCCAATATAAATTAAAGATACGGAAACTATTCTGTAGAGAGGAACTAATGAAAAGAGTTCTGGCAGAAGTACTATTTTGATACATTTTTCTTACTTCAACGATATCTTTAAATAAAAAATGACATAGCATTCTACACCCATGCTGTGTCATCAGCGCACACACATGCTTCTGAATCCCAACTGGTCTGTTTGGAGTATTAGTGAGGTGCTGCGTTTCCAGAGACTATTCTGTGTTTCAGAGAGTCTCCATGTTGAGGCACTTCAGTGCACTGATCCGAGGAAAAGGATACATTTTCTTTAGCTTTGCAGGAGACATACAGAATGCAGAATAAACCTGTCACAAATTGCCATCTCGGATTCCAGTTCTTAATTGCCAATGTTTTGCTTTTCAACCTTTCCATTAGCAGAGATATGTGCAGCATGCATACATAGTATACCCATCTACCATCTCTTCAGTGGCTCTGCGTCTAACTGAACTCTCCACTATAGCTATTCCTCCCCACAGATTCTTTGTTTTGTTTTGTTTTATTTTTGGAATTTGGCACATCCTTTACGTCACTCACACCTGTAACAGACAAACTGGGGAAAAGGGTTCATTGAAACAAAAAAGCCCTATTTCTCAGAAATATTGGTCCAAAAATGAATGTATTGCTCAGACAGAGCTAATCCCTTTCTAGAATATGGAATGTTCTAGAGAGGGACAATTCTATATTGAAACCAAGTGAGGTAGCCATTTATGCAGCACACCAGAGATGAGCACATTCACCCCAAATCATTTGTTCTTGAAATTTTGCAAAATGTTATTTTTCTGAAAGACCTATTTTATAAGATTGCTCTACAGTTTTTTCCTGATGTTTAGAATGCTATGTCATAACAAGTGAGAGCTAGCTTATTATTATTAAAGGTATGAAAACTGGAGGTTGGAAGTAGTTATTTTACTGAAAACTTCTGTCAGTCTTATTGCAAAATAACCCACATTTTTGCTCTGAAAAATAAAACATCAAATCTAAATCTGAGCCCAGTTTTACTCACATGACATCCTTAAAATCATTGTCTACACTGTCAGCACTTTTATGTAGTCAGAATAAATGAATTTATGCCATTCTACAGTATTTGACTATTTGCCAATTATAACCACAATCCAGGTGGCTTTCCTAATATAAATCATCCCCTTTGAGATTGGACAATCATACAGCAGGTGGCTTTCCTAATACAAATAATTCCCTTTGGCATTGGACAATCAAAAAGTGTCATCATAGTTTGTCTTTTTTCCCATTACATCTTGATTATAGTATTGCTACCTAATAAACAGGATTTTACCGAATGTTGGAATTAAATTGCTTCTGAGCCTTAAGTTGCTATTTTTTGTTCTCTGTTGTACGTAGTTTTTACTGTACTATTGCTTTTATACAATATTTTTGATGTACTAAATTGTTTTTTTGTTTCTAATCCCAAAGCATCTAAATGGTACTTTATTGGAAACTAAAGCTAACTGCACTCCAGTGGCAAACATTAATAAAAAAACATTACTAAACTGAACAACAAAGGTATAAAGTTAAGGGTCAGTGCAAGGCTACCCAGCTATCTGATATTATTCCAAAGAATGTTTTTTTGCAATAATAGAAGTCCCTGCTATGGTGGATGGGGTCTAGACCAATCCTGATATAAATTGTACCTGCTAATTAAATCTTGATGATTTAAATATTTGAGTTCTATAAATCATGCTATGTAACTTGCACAGGGACTGATTCTATTTGCATGGTAATGAAGCATTCTCAAAAGATGCTGAATTTCTTCTGTGAGTGAATGAGACTTTATGAGTATGTGCTAAGACAACATGCTAGTTGCACTCGTTAGAGCAAAGAATTAATTGGAAGTAGAGAAAAACTTTGTTGTTCATAGTGCACACCAACATCCACATAAACATTAACACAGGAAGAGACAAGAACTTAGCATAAGCAAATATAAGGAAAAAAATCAGTTTTGTATAAGAGCTAATCTAATCAAGCTTGTTTTTTTTAACAAGAAGAAATAAATTGCACTACTCTGGATTGACTCAAGATTGGGATCATTTCACAATAGTGTATTAAACTAGGTAAAACTCTCATCTCACAAAAGGAGACGTGCAGTGGTGCTGAAACATGTTTTATAGTGGGGGTGCTGACGGTAGAAACCATGTATTTGGGTTGTTATTACTGTTTCAAGCCAGGGGTTGCGACAGCACTCCCAGCACTCTTAGCTTTAGCACCTACGGAAAGATGACTAATTCTAGAGTCTCACTTGACACAAAGAGACCACCTGCGGGAGAACAGCTGACTTTGGGGACTCCGTAGAGAATATAATTTCAAGTGTAGAAAACAGGAGCCACCAGAAATGACGGGCCATTGTGTAATATCTTCAATTGTTATTACTCTTCCATTTCTGCCTTGACTTGCTCTTCACAAAAGTCCACTGCAGTCAATGGGGCTGCATGAGGTATAAGTCAGAGGAGAATTTGGCCCTTAAACAATAACTTCTAACTTAGGTATGGGGCTTGGTTTTTTATACTTTTGGATAGTGACTCACTAAATTAGTATTTTTTTAGCCAACTTTAATTTCATGTCTTTATTTTTATTTTTAGTACTTTGTAAATAAAGTTGGCTTCTATTTAAGATAATTGGACTTGAAGGCAGATATTTAAGCTGAAGATACTCATTGAAGCATGTCTCAGAAAGAAAGAAGCTGAACTTAGTTTTCAAACAGGGCTGAGTCAGGACTAGGGTAATGACCTGATCATTCAGTCAAGGGGGAGGGAGGTTTCAATTCCCAATTCCCAACAGTGTCAAAAGGGGTTGTGATAGCTTCTCCAACAGTGCTGAAAGGGAAATGGGTGGAGGGTAGGGAGAGCACAGGGAGTGCCAAATGACTCAAAGAGAACTGGACCCAGTAGCTCCTGGTAGCATAGAAAATATATTAGGAAATATGAAAAAAATGGTTCTATACAATTGTAAGTATGAGACAGATTTGTAATATACTCTTTTGTAAAGGGATCTAAAAACACACTAACAATACTGTAAGAATAAAAGAATGAAAGAATAAATTGTGAGTTTTTAAAATTAGGAACAGAGGAAAATATTGCAATAAAGTACAGAGTACACACAGATACATGCCTTACAGAAGAGAAAAGATTAATTGCTCAACTCCTGACTCTTCCAGCTTTCAGAAGAAAACCTTAAATGTATATTTCAAACCCATGCAAAGAGAAAAAGTAAATTCAGAAAATAATTGAAACCCCCCCCACACTCTCTGGTGGAATAAAATAATTTTAAAAGATCATAAATACTAATCAAGCATTTCAAGCTCTTTCTACTTCTCCCGTTGAATAGTAATTTAGAATTTGAACTCTTTATCCTGCTGATGTGCAGTCAAGATCACTTAAGTTTATATCAAAGTTGATATCTACATTTCTAACGTCTGAAAATGAATTCTAAATAGAACCGTGTATGTAAAATAGTTGAAGCAACATACAATTACCAGCCATACTTTTTAGTAGTAGAACTACTCATCCAAAATCAGGTATAAGCTAAATTGGGTAAAGTTAAATGTCAGTCATTTCACAGAAATTAATTGTTCTTTGTGAATTGTTGACTATGACTGGAGAATGTTTTTTTTTTTTATTGCCCACACAGCAATGTGATTTTCAGAATGAAATGAGCAATAAAGAACATTCACTCTATGCTTCCACAATGAACAGTCAAAGATGCCTAAAGGCATAATGAGCCACTGCTTTTAATCTTTATCAGCATATTGTATCCTCCTGTGGTCAAAGCTAAGAAGGGGACAGAGGGCCCAAGAAACAAACTAAGGTTCGTGTTACAGAATTTCTGATAACTGTTCCCCTCAGAAGGGGAGAAGGTTTGGAATGTGCAAAGATGGCAGATTGCACGACCACTACACCCTGAAGATCCAACTCTGCTGAGAGGCTGTCCTGCTTTCCCTTCATCTTTGATAGCCCAGTTTCTCTTCATTCCTCTGCTCCATCTAAGATAAGGGTTTTGTGCAGGTATGGTCAGAAACTGAATGCTGCATGGGACAGCTGTAATTTATGCGATGATAACCCTGTGAATATTTCTAGACTCTCTTGGAGAGCACACAATAGATATCAGCTACTCTCCAACCAAGTTCCAACAGTACAGGGCCTGGCCAGGGGGAGATGGGACAATCCTGGGGAATGTCACAGACATGCTACTACCCATTCAGTGTTTCCTGACTCCTCTCTCCTGACAGTGCTCACTTCTTGATTAGGTGGAAGAGAGCATCAGGCTGTATGAAATACTTTTTATAATATCTCACCAAAAGTATGCAGATCATTAATACTGGTATGTATTAACTAATGTAGTTGACATCACAGCTGAAGTACAAAACCTTACTGAAAATCTAGCAAAAATTACCTTAAGGATGAAAATCAACACAGAAGGGCATGATGTTTGAATCCTAGGTTGTATTAAAACCAGTCAAATAGTGTAAACAATAGATCTTTTTTGTACAATGTGTTTCAAACTGTATCCTTAAAAAGCTTAACATGTCTAAGGGTAAATATTGACAAGGACTGATTCCAAGTCTCCTTGTATGTAGGCAAAATTTTCACTGACAAAATTTGCCAGGCTATTTTACACCCACCATATGAAATCTGAATATTTGCGCCTCTAGTTGCTTATACATCTATACAACTGCAGATCAGTGGACACCCTACTGTTAATTCATCCCATATTGTCAATGGGACAGATTGCTTCCTGTCACTTTAAATCCCTGAAAGGGGACTCAGGCAATGGAGAAGTCCAAGGGGATTCCCTTACAGAGTTCCTCCTGGAGTTTCCATGAGGAGAGGGGGCTGTATTTACCCCGGTGGAATAAGCCTTAGCTCCATTTCTCAAATCCTCACCCCAGCTCAGGCCCCTTTACACTAAGGACATAACAATTTAAAAGGGTCTTAAAAGCCGTAGTCCTGGCTGAGGGAAATAAACATGAGAGAAATTTGCTGGAAAGGCTTGGAAACCAGAAGGTAAATAAAAATAACCCATATTTATATATTTAAACCTTATGATCTGTAAGCCAATGTCATGAATTTTGGGTGGCCTGACTTATTTACTGAGGTTGGCAATATTGCATATTATTCCCTCAATCACAGTTACACCTGAGCAACTTCCCCACTTCCTGTTACTCTCAAGAAGTGTATGTAAGGTCAGAAATTGGCTCAGTATATTTCCTGAAAATTAACTCAGAACCCAAATATTCACATTTAAAAAAGAAGTCTCTCTCTCCTTCTCTAATTTAATTTGAGAACCAAAATGTTTATAGGACTTTGAAGCTTAATCTCAAATATTTCTTATATTTTCATTACCAAATCAATGATTAATCATTTATTAACCATAAAAGACTTCACTTCTTGATTTGATAATACAGAGCAATTAAAAATCCCCAAAGAATTAACAAAAACTGAAAGCTGTTTAGTCAGTTTGTTAACACAATAGTTATGTTTAGATTCTGCAGTGTGAAAGAGGGAAACAAGAAATGTACAGTCATTTGAGATTAAAATCTACAGTCGTCACAGAGGAGATAATGTGTTAGAAGTACTTTTCTTTCAACAGCAGTAGGTCATTTTATCTTTTATACTAGATGGATTTTATTTATTTAAGGCAGACTATGATGTAAAAGTAACAACTTTAACAGATGGTAGGCCACAACTTCAACTGGATGTAAATCACACATAGCACCACTGATTTCGATGGAACTACATTGAATTACACCAGCTGAGGATCTGGTTTGGTATATTTAAAATATGTATTGTTTGCTGCTATCTATGGAAATAACTTTACTATTATATTTCTCACTCTTAGATAATAGCTCTACATCATAGCTCTAATATCATAAATATGCCTAGACACATTGGTGATAGATACATTAGAAGTACACAGAATGGGAGATTTATAAATGGCTCTAAACCATCTTACATAGTCCAGCATGTTAAATTGTAAGCTTTTTGGGAAGGGCCCATCTGTCTGTTATGTCATTGTTTACTACCTCACAGAATGGGATGGTGCTTACTAAGCCTTACTGCATATAAAACCATCATCATCTCTTGGGTGTCTTTTTCACTCCATCAACTTGAGGCAACCAATATAGTCCCCTAATTCCTATCCTTTTGAGTCCAGTGCAATTCTGTGAAGCTGTTGGTATGATCTTCTGTGAAGCTGAAGATCTAGCAGTCTGGGACAAATGAATAAATAAACCCAGACCTTCCATTTCTCAAGGCAGCAATTAAGGGCACCTATTAAAACCTGGCCTGTCATAAAACAGGTGGTTATTTTAGAACATCTTGACTTTTAATTACTCAGGAACAAAGGGATATATAAACAATGATTCAACAGACTTTATTGAAGCAGAAACTAAAGGAATGATATAAAGGAACGAAAACAGATATACTTAGGTGCTATAAAGGATTATTTACACTAATATCCTGCAGATATTGCCTTCTATCATAAGGTCAGTTATTCTTTTGATTAGACTGAAGACTGTTGAGACGGTGCCAAATTATTATGAATTGCTGTGATTGATATGAATGAATGTGGCAAGCATGAGTTTGGTATGGCTTGGTATGTCTGAACCTGCTAGAGGATTCTGGGAGCAGGATTCTCTTAGCATTAGATAAATGGAGTGGAATACTACTGGAGGTGCTGAAATTGCACTAGAATGGTTAACAACGGCTCGATAGGCTTGTGTGTTTTAATCCCGAACTTTTGAATATATCAGCAGAGAATCTGCTCACAAAGTAAAGAACACATAAGATCATGCGATCAGTGAGCTTGGTGACATGGCAAACATCGGCCAGAATGACCCTTTTGGGATAAACTCATGCTAAGAGCTTGAGTGAATGATTTATGAGAGGGTAAACGATGATTGAGCTTTGGTGTCTGTGTGTCCGCTTTGCAATCCCTTCCAAAATTATGAAGAAAACCAGTAATAAATGCCTATGAGGCATATTTCTGGAACATGTGACTTCTTTGAGATCAAAAAGGTATATAAATGCTAAACATGTTGAATGAGATCAGATCAATTCCCCAATTAATATCTGAAGAGGTTTGAGACTATGAGACAGAAGTCATCAGTAACTCAGACCCCGCCTCAAGGAATCTTAGAACCAGAGGTCATCAGAGTGACCAAGGCCCTGCTTTGAGGGACAGACCAAATGCCTGAGAGGGGAAAGAAGAAAGAGGAGTAGTCCCCATCTAGAGCTGGTAGATATATCTGCTTTGTTTGCCAATCAGGATAATGTGTAAGGCCAACACAGTTATTGCGGGGTTATGCTTGGGGAACTGAGGCTTATGGAAAAGAATGTATATCATGTAACCTTAACTGCTTGTGTAATTCTCTCTCACATAAATGACTGTGCATTAAGCATACTGTTTTCCAAAATCTCACTGGTACCGGTAAACCCCTGTCCAACTGTGGGCCATTAAAAGATCCATTTCAACAAAAACCAAGTGCCCTCATTTTTATTGTCTCAAATTTCTTTAGAGGCGTTAGAGAAGGATAACACCTATTGGATTATCCAAGCTTCACATGGAAGCCATCTTAAAATACTGATAGGTTAGCTTATTTAGATTCTGCTCTTAGCCTTTCTTGCGCTGTTTATTATTTTGGCTAACTGCTGAATTGTGTCCATTATATAGGATAGAGTGGCAGAACTAAATTAGCTACATCTCTGCAATTGTGGTGGTTGCTTGTTTAAGATTTTCATAGCAGCTTCCCTCGTTCTAGACATTATTTCTCTCCAACTACAGTAAGTTTAGATAATGAGTAATTTTCTTCACTACTCTGACAGTCTTATTTATTCAGGATCACAGATCATACAGTTTTAGAAAAGTGAGGGGGGAAATCCCACCCCCTAGAGACTCTTATTTTATCTGAGATCTCAGTTGCTGAATCACTTTTAATATGAACATTTGACACCAGAAAAAAAATCTGAAAGGATCTAAATCTATTGGTCGAATTTATTCATTTATCCAAAGTTCAGTGGATGAATATATATAAAAACTGTTAATTGCCCATTGCTTAATAAGTAACTATATTTTACTTGTTACTGGTAAAGAAAGAAGCAGTTAAGGAGAATATTTTAGCCTGAGAAGACGATTTGTATTTTTATGCTTGGCTGAGTAATAAATATTCTCACTACAGAACTATGCAACGTTTCCACCTTATTTTTTCTTTGCAGAAGTGCTTTGATGAGTAAGATGAGTGTGATGATGCTAATGATTATGGAATAATGAATATCTGAATGTAGAAATACTTAACACAGGAAACAATTACAGTTTGCTATACCAAAAATAACAAACCTTCAACCTACTGCAGTGCTTACGTAAAAGCTAACAATCTTAACTTCTGATTCCTGTAAAATTCACAGTGGAAATACAGAAGAGTAGGTTTTTCTGAGATAACCGTCAAGGATCTGAGACCTGTGGTATTGGTTGAGTTTTTTCTATAATGGTGTAACAGGATTCGCACCCACCTCTCGCAAGTGCCCACTTCTGGCTGGGTGAGTCTGCATTCTTTAGTTCTGGTGACCCCTTCCAGTGGTTCTCAGGTGGGTCTGTCAGTGACACAGTGCTCTGGCCAAGTCGTACTGTCTGCATGTTAACCAGCACAAACCCCTTCTGGGGCATACGGTCCACCAGGGCCTATCTCAGTACTCCTGTTTTCTCTCTTTCCCTCCCTGGGCTTTGGTCTTTAAGTAGTCCATCCCTGATATGGGGCTGTCTCCCCAGGGCTTCCTCCCTAGAGACATTATCTTCCTGCAGCCCTTCCCAGGCTCAGTCCCTACTTAGTCCTAGCAACCAGCCAGGAGCTCCCTCAATGCTCCCCTGGTCCCTACTACAAAACCATCTGTGGCCCTGCTGCTTTTCCAGGCAGCCAGGTCTGCAGTCTATTCTTCTCCTGCTGCAAGAAGCAACTGACTACTGCTCTGCTCTGCAGCTCCTTTTATATGGCCCTCCTGGGCCCTGATTGGCTGCTTTCCCTGCAGCCACTCTAGCCTGCTTGGAGGATCTCTCCACTGCTCCTTCCCTGGGATGGGTGTGGCAGAACACTGAGGCCTCCAGCTGGGGGCCTTTGGGCCTAGTCCACCCCATAAGGAGTGGACATAGTATTGTTGTTTCATTGGAACTTTGCAACCCGGTGGAACTTCAAGGAATGTGATGTGTGATTATACATGGGCATAAGTGTCTGTATTAATTGCATAGTATGATTTGTATCCAAAACATAATTTATATGCTTGAGGTCTAAGATTGCATGTTGGACTAAAAAAGGGAGCTCATTATACTTAAGACAATTTTCAACAAGCCTCACCCAGAGGGGAGAGACATCCACCAGGCTAATCATTATAACCTATTGAAACTGAATGGGTCCAAACAGTGAAGCAGCCATTATGTGGACAGTTCTGGATAAGTTCTGCTGGATGCTCTGGCTGACTGGGGAAAAAAATAAAGGTCTTCAGCATGGATACTACCAGCCCATCATGGACCCTGGGTATGTACTTGGCTAGCTAGCCCAATCTAAAGTCTGCACTGTTGTGTTCACTGGTATTGTTACCTGTGCTAGTAGGACTCATGTTAGCTTGGGTAGGCTAGCCTAGTAATATAACATTGGCTTAGGGGATCAAGCAAGTCTTTGAGCCTCCTGCTCCCCATTCTATAAAGCCTGGATAAATTATTTTGGTGACCTGTCTGAAATGCAGAATTGAAAAGAGGGTAGGAAATCTGTTCATTATGAGCCCAGTGCAAAACACATTAAAGTCTTATCGAGTCACAGAGTTTAAGGCCAGAAAGGACCACCGGATCATCTAGTATGACCTCCTGTGTATCACAGGCCACCAACATCAATCCACTCCCGCACACTAAACTCAACAACTTAAACCAACACTCCCACTGTTTGGGGTCAATGTGCACTTTGTTTATTGGTCCATGGAATAGTAGTGGGATCAGATTCAAAAGAAGTATCTTGCCTAATCTAGCCCTTTGGACTGAGATTAGATGCTGTCATGGTAGATATCAATGCGAAACAGCAAAGAGAAAAGAAGGTGTTAAAGAACAAAGAAGCTGAAACCATCTGCCCTGGTCTCCTGACAGGGAATGAGGTAGCCATAAAGACTTGCTTTAATGCAGTAGCCATCTAAATCACAACCCATCCTCCAAACACTTTCCTTCTGTCCAGGAAAATAAAAATTTGGGTTTTTTTCTGTATCGTCCATTGATCTTGGTAAACTACAGCATCCTCACTAATGATGGACCAATGAGCAGATCTTACTAATATTTAAAATGACTTCCTAGACTGTCTTACTGCTGTTCAAAACTTCAAAATGCAAATTTAGAACAATTTATATTGCTTATAACTAATTCTTTGCATAGATAAATGTTTCAGGTTTCAGTGCTAATTCTCCAAAATGTTATTGTGAGCACACTTATTAAATATAGTTCTTCAGCTCCAGCTGCTTAAATAGCCCCCATCTGATCTCTTCCCTTTTATGTCAAAGAAAGCAGTTAATCTGTTGACCTTTGCTCTTATTCAGAACTATGAGCAGTGCAATGAAGCTCCAGAAAACTGTTTTTCCTACAAAATTGATCCACCTGATCTTGTGAAATTTATGATTGGTGTTTATCCAGTGTTGATTCATTTCTTAAATGACCATTTATTGATGGGTATAAGACAACCACCAACACTCTCAGTAACAGTTCAGTATTTTACGTGATTAGAGACTTGTTGCTGTTTCTAGTAGTTCTACAGCAATTTCACTCCTATTTATTTGACAGATCAAGTTTTATTTCTGTCGAGGGAGAATGTTGAAATTATACCTGTTGAATTCCTGTTAACCCCAAAAGTTCATTAAAGGGCTCTTGTTATTTTATTTTGACTCGGCTCAGTTTAGGGATATGTCAATAATTTCATTACAAGCTAAAGGTGAGAGTATGTGTGCTAGTAAAACTAAAACAAAGTTGTTTTTCTGACTGAAAGTTTCAGGCCATTAATTTATATATTGAAGAAGAAATGAACATCCTAGTTGTTTTATAACTTTATTTTTCCATTTGTCAAGAAATAGACCAAAATACAAGAATGATTCCTAAAAGCTGCTCAGCTTTTTAGTGCATTTATAGATCTGCACATTATTTATGGCATGTGACTGAACAACCCTGAAGTGCTGACGTTAAGAGATACAGCACTAAATCTCACATCAGTGTAACAGATAGACTGGTCAGACACCATTAGGATAAACAAACACTCAACAGAAAGAAGAAAAGTTGCCAGAAAGGACTGGGATTAGTAGTGAGACTGATGGTCAGAACCCGCTCTCTCTTTGTATTAGAAACTCTGTAGAACTAAATCTTCTTGTTTTTCACTAGCACTAGGCGCTCAGATACTATAGCCACCAGGAGTCATATAAGCAGTTATATAATATCAATAACCTAGCCATTTAGAAACATATCTTGTATCAAGGGGCATGCATGGTGCAAAGTCCCAAGGACCAACTGAGTTTCATGGCCAAGGAAGACTAAATGGATCCTGAAATCCCTCAACCCCTCAGCTGTGGCTGTTTAGCACCAACATGGCCACTATCCCCAAGGCCTCCCCAGGAGTGGAGTCACTCACCCTGACTTTTATTTATTAGGTATTCTAGAAGATTATGTCAGGTAAGGTAACATTTTAGCTGGGAATGAATTTGTGCTTTTCCCAGATAACTGACTTATATGAAACTGAATAGCCCAGCACAGGCATTCCAGAGGACCAGGAGATTACCAGACCTGCCGGCTGGTACCTGAATGGAAACTTCATGGATATGGGCACGGAGAGGGAGGGGAAAGAAGAGATAACTATAGAACTGGTTGGAGGGAGAAGTGCCTTTTGGAATGATGCAACGAGACCTAAAACCTGTTTAGGATTCTAATGGCATAGAGGAATCCTCAACTGATGTAAAGCTAGTGTAACCTGCTCTATGCCAGACCCTCCTGACCTCCAGGATGTAGAGGGTATATGGATGGGAAAGACAAGGGACTTCTGGAGGCCAGAAGGGGCCAGACTGGCTCACATAGCAATGATCTTTATCAGAGTAAAGGCCTTACACACCATCACAAGCTGGCATAAATTAGAATAACCCTTAAACTACACCACTAATTGTGCTATGGGCCAGCTTGGTCCCTAGCTAGCCACAGGATCAGAAGGAGAAGAAAGGAGGCTTAGCGTCACCTTTGCTTCCACATTCTCCTCCTGCACAGCACAAGTGAGGAGTGAGACTTCTCACAGCATGAGGCAACAGATTATGTATGAGAGATATTTGGCTGACACTTAAACCTTAGGCGAAATGCTGACTCCACTGAAGTCAAGGGCAAAACTCCCAGGATTTTACGCAAGACCTGTGCAGTTGCTGGAGATCCACAAACATGTACATTTTTCTGCTGATTATGCAGTTTTTGCTAAAGAGAAATAGTTCAAAGTGTTAATAGGAGCTAAGTAGATATTGTAAATAAATATAGATAAATAAGGGATATCCTGATTCTCTATGTAATCATTTCTCTCCCATCAAGGTTTTGTCCCAATAAAGAAGACATTTAGATAAATGTCTATCAGGGATGGTCTAGACAGTATTTGGTCCTGCCATGCGGGCAGGGAACTGGACTCGATGACATCTCGAGGTCCCTTCCAGTCCTAGAATCTATGAATCTATGAAAGAAGTCTAAACGTTTCTTGACTTGTCAGAAACTAAAACAACAGCCACCTATCCAGTCACCTATCAGTCTTTGTAGATTCTTGCAGCTTATCTTGGCTAGCATCATATCATATTGTGTGTGCCTCACAACTTCATTTAAAAAAAAACTCACAGTAATATCTTTTTCTTCCTTCCCTTGTAGACTGATGTCATTTCCCTGTGAATTATGCAGTCTTAACTGACAACCATGGTCCTACTCTGAAAAGTGACTCTCTGAAAGTGGCATAAGGGGGTTTCTTGTTTATTGTGCCTTAATGATTCCAGATCAAATGTGCTTTGTTTATAAGTAACACATGTTTTTCTTAGTTGTGTTTGCTTCCGAAAGTGGTAATGTCTGTGTCAAAAATCTGTATTAAATTTTAATGGTGAAAAAAAATCCTTGCACTGATTTGATTTAAACAAAGATGGACGATATAGCTACAAATGCTGGAAGAAATTAAAGCCAGAAAAAGGAGGCAACAGAAAGTGGTCAGGGGGGAATGTGAATCAGTTAGAAAGAAAGATACTAGCAAGGAAGCTTAGCAAAGGAAAATTAAATCAGCTTTAGCAGCACAGATGAAAAGGGATCGCAAGGCAAACATCAGTTGGAAATGTAAGAATGTAACCATACTGTAAGATCAGATATGAACGATAAGATAAGACACAGAATCACTGTTACAAAATGCCCAAACTGGTGTGGAAAAACAAATAGAAGAGGTAAGCATCCGTTTGCTAAATATGAACAATAATGTTTCAAGAAAAGGCAATACAATGAGGGAACTTGAACCAACCACAAACTGGTTAACAGAGAGATTCACAGAGGAACATGAGAATCTCAGATGAGAAAGAAAGAGGCTATGGGAATGGCAGTCATTTTAAAAGACTTTTCTACCCTATGGCTTCCTATAGATTTTGAGAGGGCCAAGATCAGACTTTCCCTCCTTAAATAGGAAGGAAAACATTTGAAAGGCCTATTTGGCCCAGCTCAAAATGAAATCCTAAATGAACGATTCGGAGCGTAGGAACTGTCATATTGGATCAGGCCAGTGGTTGTTTTTAGCCCCTGTCCCTCTCTGATAATGACCAGTACTAGATGCTTCAGATGAAGAGGCTTGTCTACACTGGCGCAGTTCTGCTACTGTAGCACTTAGTGAAGGTGCTCCCTATGCCAATGGGAGAGCTTCTCCTGTTTGTGTAGGTATTCCACCTCCACAAGAGGTGGTAGCTATGTCAATGGGAGAAGCTCTCCTGCTGACACAGCGCTGTCCACTCTGGAAGTTAGGTTGATATAACTGTTGGTTAGAGATGTGGATTTTCCACCCCCCTTGAGCAACGTAGTTATACTGACATAAATTGGTAGTGTAGACCAAGTCTATCAGTTAGTGTTTGGCTTATGCCCAGAAGCATGAAGACCAGTATCCTTTCTGATGTGCTTTATCTTATCGAGTATAATTGTGATTGTTCCCATTCTCCATATAAATGACCAATACGGTTTTTCCTTTTATTCCTACTATGCACCTAGCCCAATGATTATGGCAATGGACTCCATTGTTCACCCAGTGTTAAATGTTTTGCTTTACAGTTTAGCTGAAGGACCCTTGAATGTTTTTGTGTTAGGACTAAGGTTAAATAAAGATTGGTTATCTTTTCTTCCCATTCATTATTTTTCATACATCTATCATATTCCTTTTTATTAATTTCCTTTCAACACTAAACAAGTCTAATAATTTCAGTCTCTCTTCAATGAGAAGTCGCCCCATCTCTCTAAGAATGTTTATCACCCAGCTCAGATCCTGTTCTATTGTGCTACAGCAGTGTTTCTCAAACTGGGGCCGCCGCTTGTTTAGGGAAAGCCCCTGGAGGGCTGGGCCGGTTTGTTTACCTGCCCCGTCCGCAGGTCTGGCCGATCGCGGCTCCCACTGGCCGCGGTTCACTGCTCCAGGCCAATGGGAGCTGCTGGAAGTGGCAGCCAGTACATCCCTCGGCCTGCTGTTGTGAAAGAGACAAGCTTTCAAGCTACACAGAGCACTTATCTGTTTCAGCAAAGGAAGTTGGGCCAATAAAAGATGTTACCTCACCCACCTTGTCTCTCTAATATCCGGGGACCAACATGGGTACAACAACACTACAAACAAGTACATTTGGTCAGCCAGTTTTCTTTTAACCATCCCTTTGCTGCTACATTGAAACAAATCTAGTTCAGAACGGGTATCCAATATTCCTTTACAGAACAATCCTGATCTGCCCCTACTATATAAGTGTCTATCTTTCATTACTGTTTGAAGCATTTTACTTGGTTCTGAAGTAAATCTCACTGTTCCATAATTTCCAGATCCAGCTGATCAGTTTTTAAAGACAAGTAAAACATTTGCTGCACTCCAATCGTCCAGTCCAGCAGTTGATTTTAATGAGATTGAAGATTTCCTGTTAGCAGCTCAGCCACATTATTAAGTTCCTTCAGAACTCTTGATGGAAAACTATTGGTTCTGGTGACTTGTTGCTATTAAATTTTTCAGTTTGTTCCAGCAACTCCTCCTTTGTTCGAGAGAAGAATAGAGAAGGAGTGGGGCGAGCTGTAGTGTGAATGGACCTGTTCTGACTGTGCTGCAAAATTTGGTCCTGGAAAAGAGAGATATTTTTTTTGGATTTATAACGTTGATGTGTGGTTCAGAATAAGCACTGAATCTGAGTTAGATAGAGATCACCTAAGGATTAGTAAGGAAAACGACACTCCATCTGCAGAAGATCTGAGGAGATTGGCATATCTGTCAAACCCGATTACAAGTGTGGATGCCCAGGATAAATGATCTATGGATCAGTTTACTTCTGTTCAACTGGATGTAGACATGCAAATTAAAATCAGTGAATGGAAACCAAGGACACTTCTGAGGCTGTGAAATTTGCTACAGAACTGGAATCTTTCTATTCCGCAGCACATCAGAAAAAGAAGCAGCTCATTGTAAGTACTGAATCTTGTTTCTCATGTTTATGTGAAAAGGGATTCTGAATGGATGCATGAAATGTCGGAGAGGATTGAAAATTATTATATTCAGTTTTTACAAAACAGAACATGAAAATAACTATAGTACAGTTCTGCTCTATTAATTCTGTGTAAAAATGGCCCCTTCTCTCTGCACAGATCTGCTTCCTGTATTCAACATGTTTGCTTACTTTTGTGACAAAAATAACTTTTAATACTTTTTATGCTAGTTAGCACTACAGAGTTTATACAGCTAAGAGAGCATGAGCTGGATGTATTCCTTCTGATGTAATAGCAAAAAAATTACATTCCAATTACATGGTCAATCAGTCACACTTGTGTAACTCCAATGAAGGCAACTGTGTTGCACTGAGGGTATAATTTGGGGATAGTGGGATTGTACAGCTTAATCAAGGACAGAATTTGGTGTGACTAACCTTTATTACTGGTGCAAAAAGGAAAAACCCAACTTGATTCTCAGGTTATATCTACATTTTGAGTTGGAGGTGTAAATTCCAGCATGAGGAGACATACCTAATCAAGCTAGCATGCTAAAAATAGAGTGTAGGTGTGATCCTGCTAGTGAAGGCAGGGGGCTGGACTCGATGACCTTTCGGGGTCCCTTCCAGTTCTATGAGATAGGTATATCTCCATATATAAAAATGCGAGTGGTGTGAGGGGCTAGTTGCTCCAAGCAGTTACCTGTCCAAGATGCTAAGTACACACTAGGGGCAGGCAGTCTCTTCTGCTATTCGCACCATTGTGGCTACATTCTATTTTTTAGCACACTAGCTTGATTAAAGCTAGCATGTGTATGTCTCCTCAAGCTGGAATTTATATTTACAGCTCAAAGGGTAGACAGACCCATAGATCCAGGGTGAGTTTGGAGGACTGGCAGTAGAAGCTGCCTGCATTTTATTAAATTATTATTTATTTGTATTGCTGCAGCAGCCAGAGGCCTTAATTAACCTGAGTTTAGGAACAGCCCTGAGCAAGAGGTTACGTGTAAGATTAACCAAAACAGAAATAAACCTGGAAGGCATTGTGACTCAGAGATCCCCCCATCCTTGTTCTTGCAGGGGGTAGTAATTTTTCAGACAGACTATAATAGCAATCAATTTCTCCCTCCTCATGCCACACCTGCTCAACTACTGTGGCCAGTGAGCAGAGGTAGTGGAGCCAAGACTGTGCCCATTTCCTGTCCCTCCTTGCCATCTGGCTCCAGCGAGGGAGAATGTAGGTGGATAACCCATTTGCTTCAATGTGCCAGGACCCAAGGTCCAGCTAGCCAGCATAACTGTATAAGTTTCTCTTACTTTTCTTAATCCCTTTCACTTGCTTGCCTGGGCACATAGACTAAGTAAGACTCTAGTCCTAAGGGTTTAAAAAACATTAGGTGTGAGTGGGAGGAGGATGATCAAAGGAAAACTACTAAATTTATGCAGTTACATGAGTAGCTAGTGCACACCACAATTTCTGATTCAGAAAGAAAGTTGTTACTTCCCATTTGATATGGGGATGATGTAGATGCTATATACACAGGATCCCTACATGTCATTTTTATAGTCACTCTTTTGAGCACAAATGGATTGGGCTGCAGTCAAACATGCCAAAAGGTATGGGCTGTGCTGTGTTAATCAACAAATCTTTGATTTTGCCATAAAAATGGTTTCAAACACACTCTCTGGGGCGGGGAATGTCTTTTTATTTATTTATTTTTGCTCTATATATGTACATGGCCTAGCACACTGGGTCCTGACCCCTGGTCCAGGACTAGGGCTCCTAGGTGCTATGGCAATACAAATGATAAATAATGATAACTCCTGATTTGGGGCTCTAGGTACTACCACAATAAAAATATTAAACAACACCACTGCCACCACCATGACACTCATTAACAGCAACGAACTATCAGATTAGTCAACATTTTAAACATTCTGAGGCACAGAGAGTACAGTACCTTCTGATGCTTTCCCTAGAACTTCCCCAATACAAAACTATGCCTTACATCATTGATTGTTTACAATTCTAGGGTTCATCCAATTCTCAAGCTGGGCAAATTATTTTAAGAAATATTTAATGAATAATTTAATAAAATATGGACAGGTTTCCATTATTGCTAAGTCAATCTACTTTACATTGTTCAGGGGTGTGAAAAAGACTCCCTTCTCCCGAGAGACGCAAGTTACAGCGATACTATGTCAGCACGTGGTGTCCTGCTGACATAGCTTCCGCCTCTCATGGAGGTGGAGTAATTACGCCGACCGGACAGCACTCTCCTGTCAGCATAGAGCATCTCCACCACACACTCTACAATGGACCTGTAAACCTGCCCTGTCATTGTCTGGCTAAATTATTCAACAAATATTATCAAATAGTGCTGTTCATCAAGGTAGTGATTTATATTGGTCATGAATCAAGAATATCGGAACAATACATCAAATATTTGTAACTGCATGCCAGTATACTTATTCTGGTTATAAATTTGGTTCTTCATTAGCAATGTTTTGAACATTTTGTACGCTGTTTTCAAAATCAAGTAATTCTAATCATAGTGTCTTCTGACCAGTTCTACTGTCTCACTTTAAAAGAGATTGACATTCTGATGAGACAAGGTGAGTGAGGTAATATATTTTATTGGACCAACTTCTGTTGGTAAGAGAGACAAGCTTTCAACCTTACACAGAGCTCTTCTTCAGATCTGGGAAACTTACTCAGACCTGGTCTACACTACATGGTTATGTTGATGTAAGTTGCCTTACATCAACCTAGCTGTGAAACTGTTTTCACTTAAATTTGGCTTCCGCTGACGTAAGAGCCTCTCTATGCTGATTTAGTAACACCACCTCCCCAAGCAGTGTAAAGAAATGGTAGATGTAATTAGGTCGACACACAATCTGTGTAGACACTCCATTGCTTACCTAGACTGTTACTGGCTTTCAGAAGCCATCCCACAATGTCCACACTGACAATATAATCAATACAAGTGCTCCTAGTGAGGACACACACCGCTGACACAAAGAGCAAATTGTGCACACACAAAAGCAATTTAATAACTTGTGGTGGCTTATGCTGATGTAAGTTAGGTCAACATAATTTTGTAGTGTAGACATGGTCTCACAAAGTCACAGCTAATTACAAGATGGAGGAGACTGTTTAGCATAAGTAGTTAACACATATTTCAAGGGACCATTCAAGGTGAAGTGGCCCATTAAAACCCCTCCAGTCACAAGGACGAAAGGAAGTCGGGAGAAGCAGCTGGGTGGGTTGTTTTTAGTGTCTAGCAAAGTTATGAATTTAAGCTCGTCTTTTCAAACTGTTGTGCAGGATTCCTTTGGGGATGAGGACTGATATGTCAGAGATAGAAGTGATCACTATGTAGTGTTTTTGTATTTTATCTTTTCCTGTGTGAATTTATTAGAGAGGATAGTGATTGTATGGTTTCACCTACATAATTGCTATTGGGGCATCTAGGGCACTGGGCAAGGTACACCACCTGTTGTGATAGGTATGTGTAGGACCCATGGATCTTGAAAGGTATATGGCAGGGGGGTCCTTTGTAGCAGTGGAGATATGTCTGCAGGTTTTGCATCTGTTGTTCTCGAAGTTTCTGGTACCACTTTGAGTTGGTGTGTCCTGGTCTGTGGGGAGCTTGCTTCTGATGATGAGCTTGGAGAGGTTGGGGGCTATTAGAAGGCCAGAAAAGGGGGTTCAGGAAAGATTTCTTTCAGGATGGGGTCCCCATTGAGTATGGGTTGTAGAAGTTTGATGATATCCATTATGGGTTCCAGTGTTGGGTGGTAGGTGACAACTAGGGGCGTGGGGTTAGAAGGGGTTTTATCCAGAGATAACCTGCTTCAATATAGAAATAAAACACCCACCAACCACACACTTCTAGTTAACATACATGTCAAGTTTATAAGAATGTGTTCAAATGTTTGGACTTCGTGGCTTGTGCATTGCATTAGACTTATTATATCTGTATCCCATGTTATAAGGTAATATTTAAGGGCATGTCTTCACTAGCAATGTTAAAGCGCTGCCGCAATGTTAAACCACCACACTTGCAATGTTAAACCACCTCCAATAGCTAGGGGAATAGCTACCAGCACTGGTGCACGGTCTACACTGGCACTTTACAGCACTGAAACTTGCAGCATTCAGGGGAGTGTTTTTTCACACCCCTGAGTGAGAAAGTTGCAGTGCTGTAAAGTGCCAGTGTAGATAAGCCCTAAGTGTTTGCTGTGTAATGATAAAATTGTTTGCTGTGAAACTGAAAACCCCCAGAGTCAGGACAGAAGCATTACCAAGTGTGAGATACTAGTTTACCACAAGAGATGTCGTCTCCTGCCCAACAAAAGAACGCCTATAGACACCAGGCGAACCATTATGGAACAACAAAAGACTCTGTTGATTGCTCCCCCCCACACCCACACCCATGAAGAGGGGATGTGAACATAACCATCCCATCACAGTTTGAACTCTGAAGGAAGGAAATAAAACTCTCTGACCAGAAGGAACTATATCACTATGCTACTTGGAATTTGGAAAGGGCAATATTTCTAAGGTTAAGCAAGGATCCCTAAGCTGCTCAGCTTTGGTTAGCCCTGAAGGACATATAAAGCTTGCACATGACAGCGGCTTCTATTGCTATTTGGAACCTAAGACTGTAACTTATTTGTTTGTGTATGTTTACCTGTTTTATCCTTGTAAATAACTCTATTTCTTTTTCCTAGTTAATAAACCTTTAGTCAGTTTATTAAAGGATTGACTTCAAGCGTTGTCTTTGGTGTAAGAACTAGGGTGCACTTGACCTGGGGTAAGTGACTGATCCTTTGGGACTGGAAGTAACCTGAATTTTGTTGTGATTTTTGGTGCAAGGTACCATCTATCATAAAGGCAGGTTTTCTTGGGTGGCAAGATAGCCAGAGTGGCCAAGGTAGACTATCTCTGACTCCATCTTAAGGCTATTATAGTGCTTGATTCTTGGTTGGTGAAATCTAATTATAAAACACACAACCAGTTTAGGGTTTATGCCCTGATTTGTAACAGTCTGCCTGGAGGTTGGCACCCATGTTCATGAGCCACTCCAGACAGCTTGATAGTAGTCACTGCAAATTATGGCAACAAGATGAAATACTCAAAATTGCCTTACAATCTGGGTCATTTCAAATGCATTAGTATTCCATGCCCTAGATGAACTGATACTTCAGAGATAATTACAGCCCCTAATAGGTTGAGTCCAGGTTGATGATATTTTTCATATGTTCTGAATGCTATTTTATTATATTGTCTCAGTCTTCACTGGCATTATGAATGTTGTACAGCTGCTCTAACAAGTCTTTTAAAAAGTAAATCAAAACAAAATTTTGAATACACACACACACACACACACACACACACACACAGAGAAAAACTGAAAACCTAAGTAACCCAAACTTTTAAATGATTTTGTTTTATAATGACAACTGCTGTTTAGGTTTTATTAATAGTATTTGCTGAGGCTAATTACTAACATACTACAATATGCACAATAAGGTCTATAGGTGGATAAAAAATTAGTAGAAATATTGTCAACAAAATCAACATTTATCCAGTGAATTAAGCAATTCATTTTATATATATATATATATATATATATATATATATATATATATATATATATACACACACACACTAAAATTATTAATTATAATGTCTCAAATTGATATATAATTTGAGACATTATAATTAATATATATATATATACATCCATATCTATCTATATACACACACACACATTATGTATGTTTAATTTTAGTGTACACATTATATATACATAATATATACATACACTAAAATTATACAGTATACACAATATTCAGATAGCAATTTGAGACATTATAATTAATAATTATATATACATACACTAAAATTATTAATTCTCATGTCTCAAATTGCTATTTGGATCATGGTGTATACTGGCAGGCTTCTAGTATATGCATAGCATAACATGGACTACTTTTTGGATTTTATTTAGGATCTTAAGCTTTACATTCAGATTGTGAGAGATGAGAAAGTAGAAGATTCACTACTCACAGATTCACTTTTAAATAGACTAATAAACTAGACAATAGATGACCAAACACCAAAACACAAGTTTAGAAGAGGATCCCAATCATATAGACAGCAGGTATAAAGTACATACTTGCATGTTTTGATTTTCAAATATTTGATAAAAGAAATTCCTATTTCTTACCTACATTTCCAGTCATTAGGTATGAATTCTGAAAGTCCATCATCCCCATTCCAACAATGTGTATAAAATCTTCAATCACCTGCATTAGCTCCACTGATCCTGGATAGATCTAATAAATGAAGGTCAGATACACAATAACTGCAAGACCTTCACAAACTCTGTATCATTCACATAAAATACTAACCAAGTACAATAAAATAAGCTGGGACATTCAACAGCTAAATTGTACTCATCATGTTTTAATGTCCAAAGTTTTAAGTTACGGCAAAACAATATGTTTTAGTCTTCAATGCATCATTTATCCCCAGGCGAGCAGACAAGATCTCTCACAATATCATTCAAAATCAGCTTTACCCAAGAACTGTGAGATGTTTGCCCATAAATTAATGAACTTAACAGAAAAGGATTCAAATTCTTTGCTCTCCACAGTCCTCAGTAACGGTTACTGTATTTCAGAGTAATATTCCAGAAACAAACGTAGAACAAATTTTGCCTTCAAATCTGTGCAGGCAACCTCCAACAATGTTGATGCTAGTTGTGTATGTATACGAAGGATAAATTTGGTCCTTTGTTCTTTGCAGTATGGTATCATCTTTGTTGCTTTGAAAAAGTGTTTAACTATAAAATGCATTCTTGAATCTGTGTGTATTCATTTTTAACATTATTATTAGTGCTAGCACAGAGATAAAGTAGTAAACTAAAGGCATCCATATTGATCTCTGCAACAGCAGAATTGCACCCTTATATGATTGCCAAATGGTAAATGGCTAGTCCATTTACAAGAAAACATATTTCATTTTCATGGTCCTGAGAGGGCATTAGGACAAAAAATATGTATTCATTATGCAATAGTATCAAGAGATTAGAAACCGTTACATTTATTAACACATTTAGTGGATAAACTGATATCATATACAACATATACATCAGTAAATCATTGAAAGGATTACTGTCTGCGTCATTGACAAGGGATACTTTCCTGTAAAATAAACTTTTTTATTTAAAAAGGATATCCTGCTACACACAATACATTTTTTTGTCCTCATACATAAGGGATGGTCAAAATACAAAATGTAAATGATATTCACTGTATACTGTTCTGCATTTGGGAATACAGCCACTCTCTTCTTTAATATGCATGTGTTGCTTTTGGAGACTACGAGTCCTAAATCCAATACTGTTCCTTCCTATGGTTTGATGTGTCTAGCTCCGGAGCCTCTCAGACCAAGGTGGGCAATTGCATGCTCTGTTCTGTAGTCTATGCAGGCGCTTATATTAAAGTTTTGGGCAGCAACAACCTACTTTCTTTTACACTAATTAATTGTGGTGTTCAAGATCCTGGCAAGGTACAAATGCTGCCCTGAGTGATGTAGATTTAAAATTTATTTTTCTAATGACTTCTTGTAAGGTAACAAATGTTTTAGTATCAATATTATCCACACACCAAACAAGCAGTACATGTTCCTGGACTGAGTAAGAAGGCTGCATTTCAATCAAAAGGGTCTGTTGTCAGTATTCACTCCAGTTAGAATTTCACAGTAAATAACTGCAGGAGAAACCATTGAGCCATAAAAAGAAGAACAGGAGTACTTGTGGCACCTTAGAGACTAACAAATTTATTAGAGCATAAGCTTATGCTCTAATAAATTTGTTAGTCTCTAAGGTGCCACAAGTACTCCTGTTCTTCTTTTTGCGGATACAGACTAACACGGCTGCTACTCTGAAACCCGTCATTGAGCCATAGATGTTACATGGGTGCTCTATATCTGTGTATATGGAAAGTATGTAGTTAATACATAAAGTGCCAGTAGATGGCGATAAAGAATACATAGCATAATTTCTGAGTTTTGCAGGCCCAATAAAAATTTATTGTTGTGGACCGCAAATGGCGTCCTCTATGAGGCGCTTTACATCAGCTCTTAACAAAAGGCATGTATTAAAGTGGGTGCTGTATATTTGTATTCTATATAATCCATAATTAATGGTTTCTGATGCTGACAATTAATCTAGAAAAAGGATGTTGAGCTGCTGCAGCTGTATTCTGATAGAAAGTCAGCAATTTATTGATAGTGAATAAGGCTTTCTTTCTACCAGAAAGAAGAATGCAGAGCACAATCTCAGGGATCCAAAGTAGTGTACAAATGCAGTTTGCTCAAAGCAAATCATCTTATGCAAGTTGGCAGGAAAAAATGGTGAAAATTCCCTTGGTTTGCAAATCTTAACTCTGTAGTCTTTAGAAAGAACACAGAATCAGATTGCTTAGCCCTGTAAAAAGAATTCTCTCTCTAGCACTTTCAGCTAGTTAATGCTGTTTATACTAAGTGAAATATTCATCTCATATAATGAAATATGCATGTGTTTTTCATGATTATTTGCTGTGATGAGCTTAGTATAAGAACTTTAAAATACTTTTGCACAGGATTTATTAGTTTCAGATGCTTTTGTTTCTGTCTCATAAAATATGATTTTATTTTTAACTGTACCTTAGCACGTTTTCATTCCATAAAACTGGCAAGTCTAATGAATATTTGATGAAAAGAAAAAGAAAACTACACTAAACCTGAAACAAGGACTCAGCACTGCCTCAAAAATAAACAAATAAATTAGGGCTGTAGATTAATTGCAGTAAACTCACGCAATTAACTCAAAAAATTAATTACGATTAAAAAATTAATCACGATTAATCGCACTGTTAAACAATAGAATACCAATTGAAATGTATTAAATATTTTTGGATATTTTTCTACATTATCAAGTATATTGATTGCGATTACAACTCAGAATACAAAGTGTACAGTGCACGCTTTGTATTATTTTTATTGCAAATATTTGCACTGTAAAAATGATAAACAAAAGAAATAGTATTTTTCAATTCACCTCATACAAGTACTGTAGTGCAATCTCTTTATCATGTAAGTGGAACCAAATGTAATTTTTTTGTTACATAACTGCACTCAAAACCAAAAAAATGTAAAGCTTTAGAGCCTATTAGTCCATTCAGTCCTACTTCTTGTTCAGCCAATCGCTAAGAGAAAAAAGTTTGTTTATATTTACAGGAGATAATGCTGCCCACTTCTTAATTACAATGTCACCTGAAAGTGAGAACAGGCATTCACGTTGCACTATTGTAGTTGACGTCACAAGATATTTACATGCCAGAATCACTAAAGATTCATATGCCTCTTCATGCTTCGGCCATCCTTCCAGAGGAGATGCTTACATGCTGATGACCCTTGTTAAAAAAAATGTGTTAATTAAATTTGTGATTGAACTCCTTGAGGGAGAATTGTATATCTCCTACTCTGTTTTACCCATATTCTGCCATATATTTCATGTTATAGCAGTCTTGGATGATGACCCAGCACATGTTCATTTTAAGAACACTTTCGCTACAGATTTGACAAAATGCAAAGAAGGTACCAATGTGAGATTTCTAAAGATAGCTACAGCACTCTACCGAAGATTTAAGAATCTGAAGTGCCTTCCAAAATCTGAGAGGGATGTGGTGTGGAGCATGCTTTCAGAAGTCTTAAAAGAGTAACACTCTGATGCGGAAACTACAGAACCCAAACCACCAAAAAAGAAAATCAACCTTCTGCTGGTGGCATCTGACTCAAATGATGAAAATTAACATGCATTGGTCTGCACTGCAAGAGATTGTTATTGAGCAGAACCCATCATCAGCATGGACGCATGTCCTCTGGAATGGTGGTTGAAGCATCAAGAGACATGAATTTTTAGCGCATCTGGCATGTAAATATCTTGCAACGCCAGCTACAACAGTGCCATGGAAATGCTTGTTCTCACTTTCAGGTGACATTGTAAACAAGAAGCAGGCAGCATTAGCTCCTGCAAACTTGTTTGTCTGAGCGATTGCTGAACAAGAGGTAGGACTGATTGGACTTCTAGGCTCTAAAGTTTTACATTGTTTTATTTTTGAATGCAGTTATTTTTGTACATAATTCTACATTTATACGTTCCACTTTCATGATAAAGAGATTGCACTACAGTACTTGTATTAGGTGAATTATAAAATACTATTTGTTTTTTTACAATGCAAATATTTGTAATAAAAATAAATATAAAAATTGAGGATTGTACACTTTGTATTCTGTATTGTAATTGAAATCAATATATTTCAAAATGTAGAAAACATCCAAAAATATTGGAATAAATGATATTCTGTTATTGTTTAATAGCCTGATCAATTGCGTGATTAATCACAATTATTTTTTTAATTCCTTGAAAGCTCTAAATAAATATATAAATAATTAGGACAGGTTTTGGGAGTACAACTGAGCATATTTAGGGCAAAATGTAAAACTCTACTTTGGTAATTTTTGAAACTAAATAGCAACATAGGCAAATCTTACCTGCTGTGCATCTTCCCATTTCTCTTTGTTCTCTTCATCAAGCAGATTACTAACTATTTGAAAGAAGTTCTGCAAAATTGAAATAAAAAAAATCAAAGTAAAATGAAATTCAGGAATATAACAAATGCTCATGCCATTAAGTTATAATTAAGAATGATTTTGTATTGTTGTGACAGAGGTCCATTGGCGGTTCACCACTCTGTCAGCAACTCTTGTCAGTTGTACATATATTGTACATCTGTGGAAGGTGCTAACTGAGAAAAAGTCAGCCATAGCTGGGAAGAAGGAAGACTGTGAAAGAAACCATCTTGAACAAAGCCTGTACTTTGTTAGATTAAGTTTCAGATGAGTGTTTTCACTCCCTGGGAATTTCTCCTCCCTTGGTGTTCACACCTCAACTGCTAGAAGAGGCCCTCATCCTCCCTGATTGAACTAACCTCATTATCTCCAGACTGATTCTTGCCTGCATATTTATATCTGCCTCTGGAAATTTCCATTACATGTGTCTGACGAAGTGGGCATTCACCCACGAAAGCTTATGCTCCAATATATCTGTTAGTCTTTAAGGTGCCACAGGACTCTTTGTTGCTTTTTACAGATCCAGACTAACCCCTCTGATACTTGTTTTCACTTTGATTTGCTTATAACTCTTTCTAACTTCCTTTTACTTGGCATCACTTAACTTAGTACTTTTATTTCTTTAGAGGAACAAACAAACCTTATTATTTCTCTAAACTGTCCAGGACAGGGCTGGACATGGCACATGGTTTGGGGGAAATTCATGGTGTGTGTTGGGATCACTTTGGTGGTTGTAACCAAGGCTGGTGGAAGCCAAATAGAGGCTGTAGACAGGCTGGGGTCAGAGCTACCGAATCAGGACTATCTAATACCGAGACACTTCAGGGTGTGACCTGGATACTTGTAGGCTGGTTTTGAGCATCCCAAGCTGGGAGCTAAAGCAGCAAAACATTTTAAGGCACCTAGAGTTGCAGGGCAAGTGGTGACACAACCTCTTACTGGTCTGGATTGTACCCCAAACCCCATAACAATTGTCATTACTGATGCATGTGTCCAGCCATATAGTCATGGGCTCAGTATTACCGGTTTAGGTAATAAAAACTAACCGAAATCTTTTCAATATCCATATTTAACCTATTGGTCTCTCCAATTTTTCCTGCATCTCTCCATTTTCTGGTTTCAATCACCACAAGATTGAAAACATAATGAAATACTTTGACCCAGGCTAGTTGTATTTCCATTCTAGCTAAAACCTGGAAGTACTGGAAATTTCAGAAGAAAACTGCCATATTTCCAGAACCAAACCATTCAGGTTTGCTCATCACCCATTTATACTAACAAGGATTCCACCTCACTTGCCATGGAATTTTTCCATTAGACAGATAAGTTTGGGAAACAGAAAAAATAAAATAGACAAAATATCTTTTTCACTATACAGTAATGGATGTACCAATGGAAAATATTTCCCAAACAAAGGGTTAGAAAATAATGCAGTGGCATTATTTTATACTTACACAGTGCAAGATTTCACTTCAGATACAATATGGACTTAAAAACTTTACAAGAGTCCTTGCACCAAAGCAAAAGCTCCATTGACTAATGAAGAATTTTGCTTGAGGATTTTTGGACTGGGTTCTTTGTGGTGCACAGGATAAGGCAGAATTTGGTGAATCAATTTTACTTTTGATAAATATTGCCCAATGCTAAGGCCAAGCCAGTGTATCCACTCTTTCAGCATCAGCACCAGCATTAATACTGTCTTTAAAATAATGCAATAAGTGAATTTAGTCTTTGCATTCACACAACAGTTTAACTGTACTGGTATAGTTGAAGTGGTACAATGCTACTAGTGTGGAGACACTTACAGTAGTATAGATTATTGACATATGGTAATGGAAATAAGTTATAGCAGTATAAATACATTTGTACTAGTATAGTCTTCATAGTAGGGGGTTGCCTTTGTGTGTGTGTGTGTGTGTGTGTGTGTGAGAGAGAGAGAGAGAGAGAGAGAGAGAGAGGGGCACCAAACCAAAAAATCAATTATCCTCTCAGCTCTACTCCTGAGTATAATGCAATGATTGTGAGATATGGGCCAATGTTTACTGGGAAGTACTTTGACAGTAAATCACAATATTATTTTCACTTGTTTTTATCTACATTTGAATGGAGGTCTCTGGCAGTAAAATATTGTAATAGGTTGCCTTTAGGGGCTTTGAAGCAGTTACCTCATCCAGAAACTGGTAAAGGAGACTAGGTTTAATTCAGTCTCCTTAGGCAGGGAAAGCTTAATAAATTTCCTTTTGAATGCAATAATGTCACAAAAGGGTTACTGATGTTTCATGTCCCCCTCTTGAGAACATGTGGTCCAATGGCATTTTTGGAATAGAGGGGTTATGTGGTTGTGGGATGAAACAAGTGCTGTGTACTAAGCAGGTGTTCTGGTTGTGAGAGTACCTGGAAAAATACAGAGCAAGAAGGGTATTATTATTAGGATAGGGTAGAAGTGCCTAGTCCAAGGCCTCTACCAAAGGCAACTGCTTGTGTGCCATTTTTAAGCCCCTACTTGTGTCAGAAAACAAGACTTGTGTACATTTTGAAAATAAACAAATTACACTAAAAATACCTGACTCGATTTCATCAATTTCTGCTCCAAATGGGAAACTGACCTGGGAGGCTCCCAAACTCTTAACAGAATGGTAATAATAAATAAACTAACAGGCAGTCTATGGTCGCTCTCCAACTAGGTGTGCCAGCTACTTTTCAAAAAAGTAGATGTCTTTTTAGGAGGCTTAAACAGAAAATATATAATTGTCTCTAGCTGTTACTTTCTATATTTGGTTGCCCTATGTATTGAATGTCTTTAAGCAAATCATATGAATGACACCTAAAGTCACAACCATCTTTAAAAGCTAGTCAGCTTTTAAAGCATACTTTTAAAAAAATCAATTTATTTCAAGTGTTTCTCAGAACCTTCTTTTTTAATTCCATCAACTGCATCCTCCCCCGCCCCCGCCACTTTTACCTACAATGTATTTTGTCTGTAAGAGTTACGGGGTTTTTTTGTGCAAAGCCTGTTCAGCTCAAATCTGTATCAGTTTTCTTGCACTCATACAATTTTGTCTGCAGTCTGTTAATTATCTAATGATTTTTATATTCATTTATAAAAGATTCCTGTAGCTGTCATTAATTTCAGTTAGAGTAATGGGTACTCAGAAGCTCTGAAAAACAGATCATGAGTGACTTACTCAAGGTCACAAAGGAAGTCACTACAGAAATTGGATTATGGATCATATTCTCTCCTTTCTCCTACACCATTAGTTTTAACCCCCCTGAAAGGGATGGTGCGAAGCATAATTAAGTAGCATTTTTAAAATGATATTTACTGTGAGTATAAAGTATTAAGGATAGTCAGTGACAGAGGTGAAAACAGAACTAGTTGTTCCTGGCTCCCAGCTCTCTACTCAATGCACTAACTACACCAGTGATAGTCAGACTGAGGCTTGTGAGCTGCAAATGGCTCTTTAATGTGTCTCCTGAAGCTTTTTGCAGCACATGATATTAAAGTTATTGAACAATCAGGACACTTTTATTGTTATTAACCAATTAAGTGACCAACTTGCACTAAATATAAGTTAATAACTTAGTGCAAGTATATATATATATATATATATATATATATAATTCTCACAGAAACATATAAAATTAAATATTTCCCGTCATACTGTTTAAATAGTACTATAGTAAATGAAACAATGAATTCACACTACTGTGGGTTTTTTGGGTATGGCTGATTGCTAATTTTGGTCCCGAACACTGAGGTCTGAATATCACTGAATTACACCATGTTCCCGCTTCAGAATATCCCCATGCTCCATAAAAATATTGCACATGAGATTTTGTGAATACATTTTATTTTTAAGAGTTTTTCAGTACCAAAATTCTCATGACTGGAAATATCAAAATTTGGGGAATATAAAACTGCACAAAATTAGGGAAAACATTTTCACAAAATAAAATGTTCACCAATTTAACCCGACTCCTAAAATTTACCTCTAACAACATATGATCTTGGGAGAATGGGAGGAGGAACGCACTGAAAACACTTGTTTTCCTCCATAGTCTCACACTGCCCCAAGGGAGGAAGCTAATGATGCCATTTACGATGTGAGAATTACATTGCCAATAATTTACATTGCTAATAATGATTCAGCAAAGCACTTACATATGTGCTTTAGGGCTTTGCTGAACTGGTACAAAAGAGACTTTAAAAAATGACATAACTGAAGGCATGGTCATTCTCCCATTGAAGTCAGTGACAAAAATGCCATTGGCTTCAGTGATACAAAATTGGATGATAAGAATGCATAAGGGAGGGAACATTGGGGATCAATGCAGTAATGAAAACAGAGAAGCAAAATGGTCTCAGGGATTGATCCAGTGCCCACTGAAATCTGCAGGATTCTGTTCGCTGACTTTAATGGGTCCTGGATATGACTCTCGGTATTTATCTACTCAAGCACTTAGAGTATCCATTCACATTCAGCACTACATCATGAGGACTATAAATACAATAATCCATCGTAAAATATACTCTGCAAATTAAATGTCAAGTAATTTAACCTACAAAATTCTTTCCAAAGGAGATTCTTCATCTCTAAGAGTTTTCCTCTTTCAGCTCTCAAGATATGTAAAAGGATGCAAGGCTCACATGGATATTTCCAAATGTCTCTACATTTCAGAAAGGTTAATTAAGGACCATGTAAACAGATTTTCATGTCAAAAATGCCCATAGAGATTTATTGGTTGTTCTTTCTTATGCCTTATTAGCACAATGTAAGACACCTACAAGCCATATCATTTTTCAGTTAACATATGCTTTATATCCAAAACTAGTCTAGTATCTAGGAATCATATTTTTTCCCAACCAAATTTATATTCTGGATGCGAAATAATGTTCTTTTTCCTTTTTAAGTAACAAACATTTTAATTTGCCACATCCCACTTGAATATGAAGGTATTACATTCCTATATATTCTATAACTGAATCGATATATTGTGACAGACCCAGACCAGTGGGGCATGGGAGTCTGGTAGAGGGCAAATATACTTGTCACTGGATGAGTAGTTTTCTGTTCCCTGAGTGACCAGAGCAGGGGCTGCACTAGGGTAATCAGGAACCTGCTAGAACAAGTTAAGGCAGGCAGGCTAATTAGGACACCTGGGGCCAATTAAGAAAAAGCTGCTAGAATCAATTAACGTAGGCTAATCAGGGCACCTGAGTTTTAAAAGGAGCTCACTTCAGTTTGTGGTGTGAGAGTGAGGAGCTGGGAGCAAGAGGTGCAAGGAGCTGAGAGGGAGAGGGTGTGCTGCTGGAGGACTGAGGAGCACAAGCGTTATCAGACAGCAGGAGGAAGGTCCTGTGGTAAGAATAAGGAAGGTGTTTGGAGGAGGCCATGGGGAAGTAGCCCAGGGAGATGTAGCTGTCATGCAGCTGTTATAGGAGGCACTATAGACAGCTGCAGTCCACAGGGCCCTGGGCTGGAACCCGTAGTAGAGGGTGGGCCTGGGTTCCCCCCAAACCTCCCAATTGACCTGGACTGTGGGTTCTTCCAGAGGGGAAGGTCTCTGGGCTGTTCCCCCAACCCACATGGTGGCAAGAAAATCCGCCAATAAGCGCAGGACTCACCAAAATAGAGGAGGAACTTTGTCATAATATATAGACATAGGCCCAGTCCTTGACTTCATGAAAGTTTTAGGAGTTCATTAATGCAAGTTTGGGCTCTTAGATCGTAGTCCCAGTGGATATTTTATATACTTGTGTAAAATCCATATTAGGGACCAAATTATGTGCTGACTTACACCACGAACACTACCACTGTCTTCAGTACCTTTGCACAAGATTTAGTTCAGCAAATATTTGTCCCTGCATGTCACAGTTCATATCTAAAATGATAAATGGCTACACTATAGAAAATGAAGAGTGCCTGGAAAATCTACAGTGTCAAAGGTGTCCTGTCTATGGAAGGAAGAGGTTGCTAGTATCACTTGTCAAAAATATTACAGCACTTGTACAATATTACCTTTCAATCTTTCTGAGACTCTGTGTCACCTTAAACATCTGGTGTCTCTCTCTCTCTCTCTCTTTGAGAAAAGTGCTGTGTATTTCTATTAGCTCTCTTTTCATATTCTTGAGTCTTATGGTTTATGTCATGCTTACTTTGTAACGGGTGGTTGTAAGTTATTTTATAATGTGCATACTCTTCACTCCTGCTTTAGATATATCTGTGTCTCTTTATTGGCAGAGACTGAATGTTTATGCAGGTTTCTTTTCTTAAAAAAGTTTTGAAAAGAATGCATATACATTTTAAATTTAAAATAAATGTGCGTACAGCATGGGTGCATTTATAAATATAAATGGACTTGTCTACAGGCTGGCCTGATTTTCATTTTCAGTTAGTTCCTTTTATACCAGGCTGGCAGTGTATATAAGAATAGCCATACTGGATCAGACCAAAGGTCCATCTAGCCCAGTGGCCAATACCAGGTGCCCCAGAGGGAATGAACAGAACAGGTAATCATCAAGTGATCCATCAAGTGTAAAAGGAACTTAGAGTGGGAGAAAATCACATTTACACTGCCAGGATGGTGTCAAGGAGAATTAGGTCCTTTATGCATAATAATGGATAGCTAGACAGATATAGATAGATTAATATCTATAATATATTTAGAAATATATAGATAGTTAAGACCACTGATGCTTATTAATCATAATTAATGCACTGACTAACTTACTGTATTAATCTAACATTTTTATAGCACTTGTAATGAAGAGACCTAGGTGATATACAATAATTAACAAAGGGACTTGGGAGATATACAATAATTATTAAATACATACAGTGTTCATGCCCAAATTAACTCAAACAATTCTATCCTGTCAAAAGTATATGAATATAATTTGAAGTGTAATATTTCAACTTTGTTATGTAGCCATATTTTGCATGGCTCTTGTGGATGTGCAAGAGAGAGAATCTCCCAGCGCTTCAAAGCAGCAGTGGGAAACAATTGTGATCCCTGCACTCACTGCTGTACAGAGATTCCTCCCTCTATGCACTGTTTATACATATTACTCATATTTATGGCATCTTGCTACTAATATTTTTCCTCATGATTATTTTAACTACCGGTACTTCTCTTTATAATAAAACTAACTATTTATTAATAGTAGCATTTGTTAGGTTTTTGGTGAGAATATGTAATCAGGCTTATAGATAATCAGCCTAGAATCAAGGTCTGATTTAACATATACGTTCTATTTGCCCATAAGTCATGAGTATGAAATAGGTGACAAGACTATCGAACTTCCTGAGTCAAGTTACAATACATCTGTTTTTCCTCTATTTTCATCCTTTTCTATGCCCCATAAATAGCAGCTGTGGAAGCTGAGATGCATGGAGATTTTCAGACTGCAGATACCAGTAGCATGTAATTTAAACAGAAGAGCTGGTTGATAAGCACATAAGAACGGCCATACTGGGTCAGACCAAAGGTCCATCTAGCCCAGTAACATGTCTTCCAACAGTGGTCAATACCAGGTGCCCCAAAGGGAATGAACAGAACAGGTAATCATCAAGTGATCCATCCCCTGTCGCTCATTCCCAGCTTCTGGCAAACAGAGGCCAAGGAAGCCATCCCTTCCCATTGATGGACCTATCCTCCATGAACTTATCTAGTTCTTTTTTGAACACTGTTATAGTCTTGGTTTTCACAAAATCCTCTGGGAAGGAGTTCCACAGGTTGACTGTGTGTTGTGTGAAAAAAATACTTCCTTTTGTTTGTTTTAAACCTGCTGCCTATTAATTTCATTTGGTAACTCCTAGTTCTTGTGTTATGAGAAGGAGTAAATAACACTTCCTTATTTACTTTCTCCACACCACTCATGATTTTATAGACCTCTATCATATCCCCCCTTAGTCATTTATTTTCCAAGCTGAAAAGTCCCATTCTGATTAATCTCTCTTCATATGGCAGCTACCAGAGCCTTTACAAGCCAATAGTCTGTAACATCACTGCTACAAATCTGATCCACGAACTTTGCAATGAGTGTATGTGTTTGTTTTCCTTGACCACCATAACTCTCTCCTCTTTATTTTGTCTTATAAATAAACCTTTAGATATTAGGTACTAAAGGATGGCAACAGTGTCATCATTGGGTAAGATCTGAGTTATACTTTGACCTGTCTATCTAGCTGACCTTTTGAGATCTTTGTTGATGAAATTGGTTTGAAATACGCACTCATCATTAAGTCTAATGTCTGGGTGGTGAAACAAGGGCTGGGATGCCTAAGAAGACTGCAGTTTGGACTCTTGTTAACCAGTGTGGTGAGATAGAAGTTTACTTTTGCTTCTGGCTTGGTATATCTGATAGAATGACCACCCGTTTTGGGGTGAGTCTGCCGTATTTCTCAGCAGTTTGTCCTGAATCTGGTATCCTCAGCTGTGACACACTGAGGCACGGTGATATTGGTCATTCCCATCATCTAACATCTATGGATTATATCTATTGCAATATGTACTTATATTGATATTAGTACTTGGCACAACCCCAAGTCTGCAGATAATAAAGGGAACACCCAGAAGAATGGAATAAATACAATTGAACACTCTTATACACCCACAGCACTCCCTTCTAAGCTTTAATTTGGCTGGCAGTCTGGTGCCAGTAATCTAAGGGTAAATTGTAGTAAAATCTTTTTGACATTTTTGAAATATATAATTACCCAGAATTCATAATCTACTGTTCTGACATCAAACAAAATGCTAAATTATGACTTCTTGTTTTCTTAAAAAAACCTCATTTATGTATAAAAAAGAGATATAAAGAATTCTGTTCTTTATCTACTTCTCAGGGAGATGAGTCAAAGTTTGAGGATTTAATGAAAGGTCCACATTTATTTTCCTTAAGAAAAAGAGAAAAAAAATTAAATTATAAAAATATCTTCTTAATTTTCATTGTTGTGTCTTTAATATTTTGTCCAGAAGCCATAGATTAGAAAGCATAATAATGTGTAGTAGGAAAACCAAGACATGAGTTCAACAAGGGTTGAAATTGTGTCTGTACCCACTGAAATCAATGGCAAAACTTCCATTGACTTCACTGGCTCAGGATTTCACCATATATCATTAGAAATCAATGAGGGAATTATTACTTAACATCCAAATATGCGGAATACCTTCACTCTATGTTTGTATGCTTTCCAGAATGTGTGCATATGAGTCTTAAGATTTATATTTATAAATGTACTACATTTCCTATTTCTTCCATCTAACTCCCACCAAAATTCAATTATTATATCTCCTAATTGAAATATATTTACAACCTGAACTATAGTTTAGCAATATAATTTTTTGCCATTTACTCCTCTGGTCTGCGCCCTCAGAATTTCTCTACGTTTCTAAAGGAAAAACAAATAAACAAAAATTAGTTTCTCCTGGCTATGTCTACTAAGGATTTAGGGACCAGTTCTGCCTCATTGATAGCAGCACCAATTTTGCCATTGATATTAATGGGATCAGAATCAAGTTCTTACTAATTTTTCTGAGCGGAGTGTGACCCCATCTGCTAAGTCCATAAACAGAAACCACTTATATCAAGCAGTTTCTCAAGGCTGTTTCTACCAAAAGTTTCTGTAATCTCTGTGAGCCTCAGAGAGGCTACTTTGGGGCTATTGGACTGATGACAGTATGAATGATTTGTAGCAAAATAACTCCTTTTTAAGCAGTCAACCTTTCAAAAAATACTCAAAGCCACTACTGCCTTTCATGAAAGAAAGACAGATTAAAAATGGAATTTCCAGGCCAAACTGTTTTTGAGACATGTTGTGCCATTTTTTTCCCTACAAATTAAAAAAAAATCTCATTTTTCTACACTATACATTTTAATAATACTCTGTTCAATTCACCTCAAATTGGGATGCATATTTTTCCACTGGATGAGGGCCATGCACAAGAAATCTTAGAGAGATTATTTTATTTTGAGCAAAGAGGTTTGTGTATGTTGGAAAAAAAGAGAAAAAGACAGAAAATTGAGAGTATAATAGAAAGCTGGATAAAACCTTAACTCTGGAGAAATTACTGTCTTTCTAAAGGAGATCATACATTTTCAATTGTATACATATATATGTATGCTGTACATTAATCACATCATGATTATTTTATGAATTATCACAGAACCCTCCATTTAATAAGTGATATACTGCCTGTACACTGTTTTTTCTTAATATTTTCCTTTAAGTAAATCTGCACTCTGAGAAAAGTGCATATAAAATTCCCTGATGAAGAAAAAATAAAACAATACCTGATATGGGAGTCCTGCCAAACTTTTATTATTAAGGACATTATATACTGAGACAGGCAGCAGATTATGCTGAAATAAATACTATGGCCCATGGCACAGGAAGAGTTAATCTAATATGCAAAATACAAAATTCACATCACATGCACTATACATCACTCCTGTGCTCTTTTAATGAGCCTTAATTATTTGAATTGCAGAAGCAATAGCAGAATGACTTAAGCATCTAAACGTCCTGGGTAGATTTTCAAATGAAAGGAACTAGAATAAACAATGCTGCAGAACTGCTTGATGTAAATAAATAATAAATAATAATAATAATAATAATAAAACCACCACCGCCACTGAGAATGAAAAGTTACTAGAATAATCATTATAAAAAAGACTTTTATACCTTTGACACATTATGTTGGTCTCAGACGTTCACTTAAATGTAGCTGGGTCCTTTTGCCCTATTCATAATTAATGTTTACCGTGCTTCTATTATATCTACTGAGCAGATTTAACTTGCTCTTGGGGCAAATAGATAATGCTGAACATTGACTAAAATACAGCAGCTGAATCATTACCCTGTTCTACAGAATTTCTCTTACCTGGACACCATCAGATGCAGGGATATAACTTGCCCTTTTAAATGTGTCTGTCACATTTCTGAGAATTTCCACAGAAATCAGAAGATCCCCTGCATAAAAGTTTTTCCTCTGAGTTAAATCCAACAGCGTTTTGGTCACCTGGGACATTCCATCACCAGCCAGCATCCTCTGTCCTTTGGCAAGATGCTCTTTAATCTGTGCCAATCAGAAGAATGAAATAAATATCAGAACCTACTTTACTGCTTTTAAAAATGTCTCAACCACAATAAACATAATATAATGCAAACATCTTTAGGAACTTCAAGAATCCCACTGCTCTAACAACCAATGCATTTTTTTTATTAAGGATGAGACCAAATAACTTTAGAACAGGATAAAATGAGAAGTATATGATTTCTCACCAATCATTAGATCATTTAGTTTGACCTCTTTTATATCACAGGCTATTACATTTCACATCGTTACCCCTGTATTGAGCCCAAAGACTTCTCAACGCCTACTGGCCACAGTATGATTTCCAGTCTTTTCCAGAGCAGCAGCTGTAGAGCCATTGTGCCTGATTCAGATACAATGGTTCAGGAACCATGTGGGAACAAGGGCCAAAGCAGCCCAAACGGTACTCTTTAAAAGCTTGCACTATATGATATCAGCCTTGCCAGTCCAGCTTGGTTGACCAATGTGGAGACAGAGGCAAGGACATGGACCTGTCATTGACCATCCTGTCCCCTTTAAGGGCACTAACATTATTAGAGGTGCAATCCTGGAACAAACCTTGTGCTCAAGAAGTTCAAAAACTGGAACTGTGAATAGCTCCTGTACAGCAATCAAGGAGAGGGGGCTTATTTTGCCTGGTCACCCCCTGCAGATTTGTGCAGGGCCAGTGAAAAATGTAGCCTATAGTGTACATAGAGATGGAAGAATATGTCGATCCTTGGTTGGAAGCCGAACTTGTGGATTTCAATTATTTCTAAAGTCAACTCAATATTTAAGTAAGACGTGCAGCATATCACAAAGCGGGATGTCATAAGGCCAGCATGTAGTGAAAAAGAACGCAGAGGTTTTAAGAAACCTGCTTTTTGTACCATATGAAAGTGCAAGTTCCTCTGAATCCAAGATAAGTTGAAAAAAGATAAAGTAGCCCGGACAGACCTTCACTCTATCCAAGATAGCTACAGAGGCAACTTAAAAGCTAGCAACCAAACTGACTGACACCACCTCTGAAAATGTACTTTCAATTGCTTTTTATCTTGGCCTGATTACTGACATCCAAAGGAAAGAAGACTGATGTAATGCAATGTGATGGTGGCATGGAATGACAAGGATAAATGTACCCTACATTACCTTCCACTGCCACCCTTTGTTTTGTTATGTTTTAATTTCAAAGAAGGGGAAAAAACTGTAGCAAAAAATGCAGTACATGAAAAAAATCAACAATGTTTTAAGGAAAGTGATATATAAAATTCAAGTACATTCTGACACACAAAATTTAAAAATTATTCACACTATAGTATAGTATCATTCGGCTGCCTCCTTAAATGTTGTTGAGATACACTAGATACACTCAGCATAGCTGGGTGTTGGGTGCACAAACGTGGTTGTCTCTAAGCCACTTTGTGGCTTTCCAATTCTGGGACGAAACCCCAGGATAACGTAAAAATCAACCTCAGGCTGCTCCATGTTATGCCCAGCTACCCACAGCTCCCAGGGACCTTTCCAGTATCAGGAGATTTCCAGAGTGCAGCAGTGCCCTGACAAAGCCCCAGGAATACTCTGGCAGCTCTAAACCAGCCAGGGATTGCCCCTATTTTGGGGGGCAGGGGAATGTTCAGTGGTTTTCACCTTCCAGGTTATCAGCTGCTGCAGGCAGAACAGGGTGAGGATCTGATTCTATATGTTAACTACAAGAATGAGGGGATAAAAGCATTATTATTCAGTTTCAACAAACAAGTATTAGTAATATTAATGTAGGCAAATGAATTCTTTAGACAAATGTTTCAGAAGAATGCCTCCTTCAGTGTACAGAAACTGAAAAGGGTAATTAGGCGAGAAACTTGTTTACAGAATTCATTTTCTTCAATTTCCATCAGACTTAAGAGAGGGTTTTTAAAATGAGCTTGTAAGAAAACAAACAGTATGAAATGGGGATGAGAAAGGATAGAAGCTCTTGTGATTTTTGCACTGGACTGGGGGGTTGAGGAGACCTGGCTTCAATTCCTGTCGATACCACAGAATTTCTAGATGACCTGGAGTGAGTCATTTCATCTTTCTATCCTTCAGTTCCTTGTCTCTAATCTTGGGATAATTAAACTTCTCTCCCCCATTGGGGTGACGTCAAATATATTCTTTAAGGTTACAAATGCAATGGTGATGGGGACCATATAAGCATCCAGACAAATACTTGCACATGTTGGGAGAGACCGTTCCTGCATTGGCCAAAACCACTGGGGAGGGAAAGTGATTCACATGTGCAAGACAAAAAATATGTAATAGAGACACTGTTCTATCCCTCAGTTTGTTTGCTACTGGCTGTCTTAGCTGCACATCTATAAGTTCACAATAACTGCTTTTCAACAAAACAAACATTGTGAACCCAAATACAGATTCAAGAATCCTTGTCCCTGGCCACATGTCTTCCTTTCCCCTTTTATATTCCATGACACACACACTTGAGAAGCAGCAGAACTCGTAGTCAGAATATGTAAGTTCTGTTCTTGACTGTGCTCCTGACTCTATGGCCATGGGCAAGTTACTTAACTTCTCTGTACCCCCGCATCCCCACCGGTAAAACAAAGATAATACCTATCTACATAACTGAGAGATGGGGGCTCCAATATTAATTAGCTAGAGTTAAACTTGACTGCATGCTTGTGTAAGAGAGTAAGAACCTGGCTTACATCTCTACCTGGGCTACCTAGACATGGTTACTTTCTTTTGGAAACAGACAAGGAGTGGGTGGGAAGGGTGGTAATAGGGGGGAGCCTTGTCTCCAGCCCTCCTATGTCTGTGTGTGGGTGGTCTGGTAGCAATATATGCTGATATAAAATATTACTACCCCAGGAGCAAGGGAAAGCAGAGAAGAAATTGTGGCCACATCTCCCTCATGGAATGCTCCTACTGTAGGGCCTAACAAGAGGCACTATAGGCTGTGTCCTTGTGACAAAATCTAGCAGTGGCTACCAGCTGCCTAACGATATTATGTTTTTTGTCGGCTTGGCAACAGAGGAGAGTTTTAAGGAGGGATTTGAAAGAAGATGGTGAGGTGGCTTTGAGGTCCCTGAAAGCATCAACAAAGCCACCTGGTTGTCCTCTTTGAAGATCTCCTTTGTCTTGATGCCTACTCAGCTATCCACTCAACGGTGGCTAGCTGTGACCACTGCTTATCATGCTGACCACTACTGTCTTATTGTTATCTTGTGTTCCACCCATTCATGTATCCACTTGTCATCTTTCATCTTAGATTATAGACTGTTGGGGGTGGAGACCATCTTTATTCAGCACCTAGCACAGTTGGGTCTTGATCCAAGTTGGGTCTTGACTGGAGTCCTTAGGCGCTACCACAGTACAAATAATAAACAACATTAATTCCCTTAATGTCTTTAAAGCTCTTGAATATATAAGGCACTGTAGGGGTGTGTTTACACTACAAAACTTTACAACCCTGGAGCTGTACCAGTGGGAGCCCTAGCACGGCCATAGCTCCCAAAGCAAGACACATTTTTACTACATGCTGACATGGTGGTAAAAATGGTCCCAGCAGCAGGAGCTTTGCCGACACTAATGTTCTGCCGGGCAATGGGATTTTATGAGAGTAAAGAGTGGTAAGTATTAAATTTGGGGGCCAAATTTAGGAGTGGCATAAATGGTGGAGGAAGTTACAATATCGTGAGGCAGTGAAAGTGAGTGCAAATGAGTGAGAGTTAGTGGAAGGGTGCAGCAGGAGGAAATAGGAAGCTGTAAGATACAGCAACCTTCCCACCACCAATGTATCGTAGCAAAATATAATGTATGCTACCATTTACATCACCCCTGATTTGAGTCCGGGCTGCATAGCAAATGTGGTGTGTGTCTGCATGTGATGCAGAAAGTGGTGCAAGATGCTGACTGCCATTTCCATAACTGCACTTTGCCCTTGTTCTCCTACTGTAGTATGGTTCTCAAATCCCCATTGCACCCCTTTCCATGCCCTGCAGGTTCACTGCTGTTGTGTGAAACAACTGAGCATATTTTCACAGTACTGCATGAATCTGCAGACAAATACCTTGAATGGATTACTAATGTTAGGCATGTAGCTGCTACACACCACTTTAATCACAGGCTAGATCCTCAGCTGGCGTAAACTGGCATAGTTCTATTACCTTTATTGGGGCTATGTAAATTTACACCACCTGAGGATCTGGCCCCATATGACTAGTACTCTGCATGTTTACTGTGAGTGACAGTCAGGCTTAATGGGAGTTAGAGACGCCTAGTTATGTCATGCAGATCTGTGAAAAATGTAGCACCCTGGGCACCATGATTAAGCCGACCTCATCCCCAGCCTAGCTGCAGCTAGGTGGATGGAAGAATTCTTCCGTCAATGTAGCTACCACCTTTCGGATGGTGGATTAATTACATCAACCAACAGAAAAATTCCTTCTGTAGACACAGCCTCAGGGTGAGGATACAGATTGTTCTCATCAGAAGGCCCAGACAATAAGAGTTAATATTTTTCTCTACATCCTGGTTATTGTCTATGCCACAGGATTATTCACTGCCTTCCATTGCCCAAGAAAGTTACTCTGGACAACACTCAGGGTCCTTCTAGCATTCTGTGGAGGTCATTTTTTAGTAGCCTTCCAGGCAAGCTCATTGAAAATAAAGTTTATGAGCCAAGAGATGGTGAAATGAAGCAGCTGTTAAAGTGATACTTCAATTGTCAGCCCTGCCTCTAGCAGCACGTATGGCATACCTACATACTTGAAAAAATTACTGAACTGTTTAGCTGGACATTGACTCAGAGTTCATCCTGTCTACATCCCTTGATTTGTCAGCATCTATGACCCATCTAAAGGGTATAAAAATTAACCTTGACAATGTCAAACCTAGGTCCCTAGTATCAGACTGATAATTTACATACAGTACTATAATTACAGCAAATCTGAATAGCTATACTCAGTCTAAAAAGACTCCGAACAACAAATATTTGAACAAATGATAAAAGATTCTAAGTGATCAGTTTAAAGAATCACTAAGAATATTCCCATCCTTTATTTGTTTTTAATTTTGCCATTTGATGACTTGAGTTAATGATTTGGTATTGCTAATACCTTTGGCGTGTTTTAATGTCGGACCTCTACATAAAAATAAAAAAAATAAAAATAAATTAGTTGAAAGAAAAACATACCCTAAAATATTTTTTCTGATCTGCAAAAGATTTTGTTTTGTATCTTCTCACCTCAGCTAGTCCTAAATGATAAAATAATTTAATATTAAAACTTTGTGGAGTCTTAACCTGAGGATTTCAACACACTTAGGGTATGTCTTTTTCCGAATACGTTATAATGAAATAAGTTGGTGGTGCCAGTCCAGGTCATAGTAGATAGCTGCATATTTAAAAAAACACCACAGCAAGTTGCACTCTTATAAAAAATGTGATCAGAGTCTAAGAACTTAATGGACATGGAAACTGAATGTTCTTCTTTTCTCTAGATCGGTGGTTCTCAACCAGGGGTACATGTACCCCTGGGGATATGCAGAGGTGTTCCAGGGGGTACTCAACTCATCTAGATATTTGCCTAGTTTTACAAGAGGCTACATAAAAAGCACTCGCGAAGTCAGTACAAACTAAAATTTCATACGACTTATTTAAACTGCTCTATATACTGTACACTGAAATGTAAGTACAATATTTATATTCCATTTTTTATAATTATAAGGTGAAAATGAGAAAGTAAGCAATTTTTCACTACTAGTGTACTTTTGTATTTTTATGTCTGATTTTATAAGCAAGGAGTTTTTAAGTGAGGTGAAACTTGGGGGTACGAAAGACAAATCAGACTCCCCTGAAATGGGTACAGTAGTCTGGGAAGGTTGAGAGCCACTGCTCTAGATGTGGTCCCTCACAGTTATAACTGGAAGCTCACTGGAAGAAAAACGTAGAAACGGCCACTGCATCTGTTCTGTGGAGTTACTGGATTCTCCTCTCACATGCATCAGGTTTACATCTGTGCAACTCTATTGTCTCTAGTGAACTTATTCTTGATTTACACTGGTATAAATAAGAGGAGAATTGTTTTCACTGTATAGAGCATTTCTGCCCCTGGTGTCATTCAGTTACCAAAACAGTGTATTGAAAGAAAAAGGAGTGTATGAGCATGCATGCCCCAACACAACATACATAGTACTACACATAGTTCACTGGCAAGCTGAATCTTTGCATATAAACCAGACAAATTGTATGTGTTCTGCCCTTGCCATACAGTGTGTGTTGCAGAAAATCTCAGAAAATCAGCTTCTGCTGGTGCTGCTCTTGTATATTGTTAGATGAAGAATGATAATTGCCCAGAGGGCTCCTAAATTCTAATTGCCCTTCCTCTATCCCCCAATAAGAGGCTTTCAAGAGATTTTTACAACTGTCACCCATTCCACAGTCTTCTTTTTATTATACTATTATTAATTGCTTTATTGCCATTAATTCCAGCCCTAGAGCTTTGGTCATCAAAGAAGCATCATGTGCAGCTGCATTCCCCTAGGATTGATTTTGACTACTACATACAAATGCACAAATATAGTAATTGATTTTTAGGGGGTATGCATTGATGCATTCCTTAGTACAGATGGCCACGATTAAGCTTCTACATTTAAGTTCTCCAATAAAATTTATGAATAGGAAGGTTGTAGGATTTTTCTCCAATAGTGGAAGAAATGGTTTTGGGGGACACAATCCAAAAGTTCCATTTCTTTTGTTTTTCATTTTTGTTCTTGTTCAATTTGTCACTGAATTTGTTGAACCGGATTTATATGATGTTTTAAGTATTGCCACTTAGAACTGCAATTATCTGTGATTAATTCAGCTCACATTGGAATGCTGTTTGAGAGGTGGTTGGGCTTGTTTCTTTTTTAAACCAGAGGGCATGTCTTTACGTTTTTGCATTATCCATGTATAATGGAAGTTGACAGGAGCAGGAGTTGAGGGGAAAGAGAATGAGGAGTCCGAAAGGTTTGTTTTCATTTTATGACAGACATAGCATTGCTTGGGGGGGAGAGGGGGAGATAAGTCTCTCATGGCTCTCCATACTGAAGGAACTGCCAAAGCTGGGGGGTGGTATAGTGAGGGGACGTACTTCAAATAATTTGTCTTTCTTTTTACACAGAACATCCTGTTTATCAGGAATCCTCCTTAAGCTCTCTCTCTCTCTCTCTCTCTCATTAATATAGGCAAATTATGCATTTATCTGATTATATATTGATGTGGTGGTTGAAATCCTAGTCACCTTGTTTGTGTGTACAAGGTAATCAGAATTTGGCCCCATTTGAGTACATTATTATTATATTACAGTAGTGTCCAGAGACCATAAGTCAGATTGGGGCTCCATCATGGCACATTGGATACACAGCAAAAACATGGTTCTTGCTCCAAAGAATTTATAATCTAAGTACAAGATGAGAAACAACAGGGAGAAACAGCAAACAGGTGGGGAGAGCAAAAGGTAACAGAGGGATGATTATGTTAAGTGTAATGTACTGTAACCATTGTTTTCCAAGAGCCTAGCCAAATTCCTGAAATCATTCTGCAAGGTACATTACAGTGAACGGTTTTACTGTGGTGATAGACTTTAAGGAACAACTGCATGAGTGCTTTCTTTATCTAGTTCTTAAATGGCCTTCATCTTTCTTTTACCCTCTGTAGTGGAGTTCACCTGTCGGCTGCAGTGTTGGTTGGCTCAGAATATCAATGTGATCAGGGAGCACTCAGAGCTGATCACTGCTGTAGCACAACTCAGCATTAGCGAGCAGCGGCAGAAACAACAGGAGAAAAGTTCACTTCACTTTTTTTTCTTTGAAAGCAGATGTGATAAGAGGGATTGGGGATGGTGAGGCAGGAAACTTTATTGATGTTACATGGGATTTAAAGAGAGGAGGTACAGAAATGGAAGGGAAGAAAGGCAAGGAGATGCAGGGGCTTTGGTGATTTCAACCACCTTTGCACCCTCCTGATCCTGGCTGCCCTGGGGACTGAAGAGTTGCTTGTTGTAATACAGAATGCCTTGGAGGCCTGTCTAAGTTACAGGAGACTCCCAGGACCACCCAGTATCCCCTGCACAGCCCTTTATCCCAATCCCTAAGCCTCACCCCAGCACACCTGGGCTTGTGAGGGGATCCTCAGGAGGCAGCTTTCTGGGTTACCCACATTGGGGAATCTTCCCACAGCCAGAGTCAAGGTGTAATCAGGCATGGACTCACTCCTGCGGCCCCTCCTGCTGGTCATCCAGGGAATTAGCTCACCAGCCTCTGGAGCACCCTCTGCAGGGTGGTGATCCACCTTGTCCTCTGCACTGGCCCTGTGCCCCTCCCAGGACCCCAGTGCCCTTGCTCTGGGTGCTGCCCCCTGGCAATACCCACACACACTGGGTCTCCCCTCCCTGGGGAACCCCCACCCACTAACCCCACCTCACCTCAGGATAAGGCCACTGCCAGTCACCAACTAGCCCCCACTCTCTGGGGCAGACTGCAGTATAGGCCACTCATCATTGGCAAGGTTGGGTTTGGACCTGCTGCCTTGGCCTAGCCCTGGGCTGCCCTCTGCAACCCCCAGTACCCCTTGGCCTATTAACAGGCCACAGCCTGGGGCTATCCAGGCTGGAGCTCCCCAGCTCCTCAGCCTGTCCCCAGCCCTGCTCCACTCAGGTACTCTGTGTCTCACTCCCTGAAACCAGGCCCTTCTCTCTATCTGGAGATAGAGAGAGACTGCTGAGCTCCTGGCTCCCAGCCTTCTTATACAGGCCAGCTGGGGCCTGATTGGGGTGTGGCCCAGCTGTAGCTACTTCCCCAATCAGCCCAGTAGCTTTTCCCTTTGCCCCAGCCCTCTGCCAGGGCTGTTTTAAACCCCTCAGACAGGAGCGGGGTAATCACCCCGCTACACAGGGCTTTTAGGGCCCTTTTATGCCTCTCTAGTCCTTTCATATGGCCAGCCTAGGGGCCAAAGCAAGGATAAGTCTTTTTTGCCCTCAGGCTTTCTTTTAATGTAGGATTTCTAGAGGAAAGAGGGGACATAGAGCTTGGAGGGGAAGAGGAAACATTTATTTTTTACTAATGTGAATGTATATTAGAGCAGCATTTCTGAAACTGGGGACTGCGGGGTTCTGAGGGTCTGTGGGCAATACTGATCAACTTCTCCCACTCCCTCCCTTAACTCCAAACCGGGAGATTTTAGGTGCTAAAAGTCTGTCAGCGCAATGAGGCTAAGGCAGGCTTCCTGCCTACCTGATCTGTGCCACTCCCAGAAGCAGCCAGCACGTCCCTGCGGCCCCTAGGGGAGGGAGGGCAGGGGTGTCTCCACACGCTGCCCTTGCCCTGAGCTCCAACTCCGCAGCTCCCATTGGCCGGGAACTACAGCCAATGAGAGCTGCGGGGTCGGAGCCTGTGGGCAGGGGCAACTCATGGAGACCCCCTGGCCATCCCCCGCCTAGGAGCCGCTGCCAGAGGGATGTGCCAGTCACTTTCAGGAGCCGCCCGAGGTAAGTGCCCCCCAGGTGTAGCCCACGCCCCCAACCCCCTGCACCAGCCCAGAGCCTGCACCCAAACTCCTTCCCAGACCCCACACCCTGAACCCACTCCTGCACCCAAACTCCCTCCCATAGCCTGCACTGTCTCCCACACCCAAACTCCCTCCCAGAGCCCGCACCCCTCACTTATAATTGCTAAATGGTAGCCAGTAGTTGCCTTTTTTTTCTTGGTCCTCTTTTTCTCTTTCTTGGCTGCTTCCTCATTGGGTTCAGCACAGGGGGGAGCCAGAGACAGGAAATTAAAGGAAGCAAAATGTGCAACCAGGGAAAGGGGGAGCACAGATGGCACTGATCAGATGTTTTGAGAGATGAGCGAAAAAGCGTATGTTGCAACCTCTTGCCAAGCTATGAAGGTGACAGAACAGGGTCTACTGCTGCAACTCCCTGAGCCCACAGGCCTGGGAATGGTAAGATGATTCAACATGAACTAAAGTACGAGTTGGACGGGACAGCAATAAGGGAACTACAAGTTCAAATCACTGCAAAATAACCGAGTCTGCTCTACCCTGCAACCACGTAAAAAGAGATGAACCAGTAAACTCGCAGAGGAGGCAATATGTTGTCTGGAAGCAGAGCAGTCATTTCATCGAGGAATACACTGACTGGCTGATAAGCTGCCCTTGTAATATAATTTGGAAAAATGAAATCAGTTCTAATGAGCTGCAGCTGAGGCAAATCATTATTCACCTCAGAGTTTGTTTGATCAAATTATATTTCAGCCTCCCAACTGCAATATAGTGAATAATATTGCTGAGCAGGAAGCGAAAGCAAAATTATGGCATGAACTAGAAGGAGTAGAAAAGCAATTTTATGGGATATATTATCATTTTCATATGCAAAAATTCATCTACCTAATTCCAATACACCAGGATGAGAATATACTCATGTAAGCAAACTTGGGAAATGTGGTCTTGATGATACCACTATAAGTTGGATTCATAACTGTTTGAAAGACCATGCTCGAAGAGTAGTTTTCATTGGTTCACTGTCAAACTGGCAGAACATATCTAGTAGGGTCCTGCAGAGGTCTATATGGTACAATTCATTAATGAATTGGAAAATGGTGTGGAAAGTATGCTTATAAAATGTGTGGATGACACCAAACTGAGCGGGGTTGCAAGCACTTTGGAGAATTCAACCTTGACAAATTGGAGAATTGGTCCGTAATCAACAAGATGAAATTCAACAAAGACAAGTGCAAAGTACTACACTTAGGAAGGAAAAATCAAAATGGGGAATAACTGGCTAGGCGATAGTACTGGGAGTTACAATGGATCACAGATATGACTCAACATTGTGATGTAATTGCGAAAATGCTAATATCACTCTGGTATTAATGGGAGCGTTGTATGTAAGACAAGGGAGGTAATTGTCTTGCTCTACTTGGCACTGGTGAGGCCTCAGAGTATTTTGTCCAGTTTAGGGCACCTGGACAAATCAGAGAGTGTTCAGATGAAAGCAACAAAAATGGAAAAAGGTTTAGAAAACCTGACCTATGAGGAAAGGTTAAAAAAGTCGGTTGTGTTTAGTCTTGAGAAAAGAAGACTGAAGAGGGACCTGATAACAGTCTTCAAATATGGTAAAGAGAATGGTGATCAATTGCTCTCCATATTCACTGAAGATAAGACAAGAAGCAACCAGATTACTCTCTAGCAATGGAGATTTAGGTTAGGCATTAGGAAAAAAAATCTAATTATAAGGAGTTAAGCACTGGAATAGGAAGTTTTTAAGAACAGGTTAGCTGATCACCTGTCAGGGATAGTGTTGGCATTTTTGGTCCTGCCTCAGCATATGGGGCTGATTTAGATGATCTCTGAAGGTCCCTTTCAGCCTTAGATTAAGCACTTGAAACTAGTCAGTTATTTCTTATGTGAATCTTTGCTCCCACACTCCCAAGAGTTAACTGTTTTTCTAACTTCATCTCCTCTTTAGAATAAGAGCCTGATTTTCATATATACATGCCTGATTCACGAGATTAATTACACAAGTTGGCATAAAATACTAGTATTTGGCATCTAAGTACCTAAATCTGGAATTTTAGTAATCTAAATTTGAAAATTGGGCTCCATTCATTCTTTAAGTGAGCTTTAGAAAATAAAAAGAAACAATGGAGAGATTTTCAGATATTTCTGATGACATTCAGAAAGTAAGACATATTATGTGCTTTCATAGACATCACTATTTATTAGCATTTTCAGCACAATATACACATCTTATGCAGTCTTTGAACGGCCAAGAGCCTGTTCAAGGAATTTCACTTTAGGTGCACAGGTTACTCTATCTTTGATGTGGAGCAGTGACATGTTATCAAGACTATCTTGTCTTTTCCAAAAGCTACATTCAATCTGGAGAATGATTTTTAATGGTCCCCATGGACAAGTCATTTGAACTAGTGATGAATTCATGGTAACTCCCCTTTTCTAAGTCTTTGAGAGGCTGGTGGTGGAGTCAATGCTAGTTTTGGTGTCTGATCATTTTCTTAGGGGTACAGGCAGAGATTAAATGTTGATTCTTTAAGATCAGTGAGCATCATTGGTCATAGTAGCTTATAGAATCATAGAATCATAGATTATAGGACTGGAAGGGACCTCGAGAGGTCATCGAGTCCAGTCCCCTGCCCGCATGGCAGGACCAAATACTGTCTAGACCATCCCTGATAGACATTTATCTAACCTACTCTTAAATATCTCCAGAGACGGAGATTCCACAACCTCCCTAGGCAATTTGTTCCAGTGTTTAACCACCCTGACAGTTAGGAACTTTTTCCTAATGTCCAACCTAGACCTCCCTTGCTGCAGTTTAAACCCATTGTTTCTGGTTCTATCCTTAGAGGCTAAGGTGAACAAGTTCTCTCCCTCCTCCTCATGACACCCTTTTAGATACCTGAAAACTGCTATCATGTCCCCTCTCAGTCTTCTCTTCCCCAAACTAAACAAACCCAGTTCTTTCAGCCTTCCTTCATAGGTCATGTTCTCAAGACCTTTAATCATTCTTGTTGCTCTTCTTTGGACCCTTTCCAATTTCTCCACATCTTTTTTAAAATGCGGCGCCCAGAACTGGACACAATACTCCAGCTGAGGCCTAACCAGAGCAGAGTAGAGCGGAAGAATGACTTCTCGTGTCTTGCTCACAACACACCTGTTAATGCATCCCAGAATCATGTTTGCTTTTTTTGCAACAGCATCACACTGTTGACTCATATTTAGCTTGTGGTCCACTATAACCCCTAGATCCCTTTCTGCCGTACTCCTTCCTAGACAGTCTTTTCCCATTCTGTATGTGTGAAATTGATTTTTCCTTCCTAAGTGGAGCACTTTGCATTTGTCTTTGTTAAACTTCATCCTGTTTAACTCAGACCATTTCTCCAATTTGTCCAGATCATTTTGAATTATGACCCTGTCCTCCAAAGTAGTTGCAATCCCTCCCAGTTTGGTATCATCCGCAAACTTAATAAGCGTACTTTCTATGCCAATATCTAAGTCGTTGATGAAGATATTGAACAGAGCCGGTCCCAAAACAGACCCCTGCGGAACCCCACTCGTTACGCCTTTCCAGCAGGATTGGGAACCATTAATAACAACTCTCTGAGTACGGTTATCCAGCCAGTTATGCACCCACCTTATAGTAGCCCCATCTAATTTGTATTTGCCTAGTTTATCAATAAGAATATCATGCGAGACCGTATCAAATGCCTTACTAAAGTCTAGGTATACCACATCCACCGCTTCACCCTTATCCACAAGGCTCGTTATTCTATCAAAGAAAGCTATCAGATTGGTTTGACATGATTTGTTCTTCACAAATCCATGCTGGCTGTTCCCTATCACCTTACCACCTTCCAAGTGTTTGCAGATGATTTCCTTAATTACTTGCTCCATTATCTTCCCTGGCACAGAAGTTAAACTAACTGGTCTGTAGTTACCTGGGTTGTTTTTATTTCCCTTTTTATAGATGGGCACTATATTTGCCCTTTTCCAGTCTTCTGGAATCTCTCCCGTCTCCCATGACTTTCCAAAGATAATAGCTAGAGGCTCAGATACCTCCTCTATTAGCTCCTTGAGTATTCTAGGATGCATTTCATCAGGCCCGGGTGACTTGCAGGCATCTAACTTTTCTAAGTGATTTTTAACTTGTTCTTTTTTTATTTTATCCGCTAAACCTACCCCCTTCCCATTAGCATTCACTATGTTAGGCATTGCTTCAGACTTCTCGGTGAAGACCAAAACAAAGAAGTCATTAAGCATCTCTGCCATTTCCAAGTTTCCTGTTACTGTTTCTCCCTCTTCACTAAGCAGTGGGCCTACCCTGTCTTTGGTCTTCCTCTTGCTTCTAATGTATTGATAAAAAGTCTTCTTGTTTCCTTTTATTCCCGTAGCTAGTTTGAGCTCATTTTGTGCCTTTGCCTTTCTAATCTTGCCCCTGCATTCCTGTGTTGTTTGCCTATATTCATCCTTTGTAATCTGTCCTAGTTTCCATTTTTTATATGACTCCTTTTTATTTTTTAGATCGTGCAAGATCTCGTGGTTAAGCCAAGGTGGTCTTTTGCCACATTTTCTATCTTTCCTAACCAGCGGAATAGCTTGCTTTTGGGCCCTTAATAGTGTCCCTTTGAAAAACTGCCAACTCTCCTCAGTTGTTTTTCCCCTCAGTCTTGATTCCCATGGGACCTTACCTATCAGCTCTCTGAGCTTCCCAAAATCTGCCTTCCTGAAATCCATTGTCTCTATTTTGCTGTTCTCCCTTCTACCCTTCCTTAGAATTGCAAACTCTATGATTTCATGATCACTTTCACCCAGGCTGCCTTCTACTTTCACATTCTCAACGAGTTCCTCCCTATTTGTTAAAATCAAGTCTAGAACAGCTTCCCCCCTAGTAGCTTTTTCAACCTTCTGAAATAAAAAGTTGTCTCCAATGCAGTCCAAGAATTTGTTGGATAGTCTGTGCCCCGCTGTGTTATTTTCCCAACATATATCCGGATAGTTGAAGTCCCCCATCACCACCAAATCTTGGGCTTTGGATGATTTTGTTAGTTGCTTGAAAAAAGCCTCATCCACCTCGTCCACCTGGTTAGGTGGCCTGTAGTACTTAACCCATTCTTTCCTGAAAGCTCCCATAGGGTTATTATGAGTAATTGCTCTTCCATCCCAAACCATTCTACTCTTGTCCTACATGTTCTGCACTAGCCACCATTTCATGTACAGGTGCTGTTTAATGTGGCTACCATCTGTAGAGCTGGTCAGGGTATCAAAAATACTTCTTCCCCATTTCCTCATCCCAACACTTGCGTTCAAGCTGTTGGTCTCAGAGGTGGGTGTTTATTCAAAGGAACCAGCTGCAAGATATTCTCAGTGGTAGACTCTTAGCACTGTAATCCTCTCACTGCATATCCAGTGGTGGGCAACCTGCAGCCTATCAGGGTAATTTGCTGGCGGGCCTCCAGACAGTTTGTTTACATTTGCATGGCCACCCACTGTGGTGGCTGTGGTTCGCCGTTCCTGGCCAATGGGAGCTGCGGGAAGCGGTGTGGGTCACAGGGATGTGTTGGCTACAACTTCCTGCAGCTCCCATTGGCCAGGAATGGTGAACCATAGCCCCTGGGAGCTGCGTGTGGCCGTGCAAATGTAAACAAACTGTCTGGCGGCCCACCAGCAGATTACCCTGATGGGCTGCGTGTGGCCCATGGGCCGGAGGTTGCCCACCACTGGTCTAGTCTGTCCAGTTGTGATGCAAAGAACAATTCTCTGTCACGGCATTTCACTGATTGTAGGTGGTGGGACTGCCTTTCAAAATTACTCTCCTGGCTGCTAATCCTGATTCTGATTCTGGTCCTTCAGGGAGTCTGATCCATTCATTGTAGAGATTTCTGAAGCATATGCCCTTGATTATCTTCTTTATCTAAATGATGTAAGAAGCACCCATAAATCAGCAGGAGGTCAAACCTACAGCTTCCAGGCCAGATCCAGCCCACTTTATGTATTTACGTTTACTGCAGGACATATTCACAATGTAAGGTTTCACTTAAAAAAAGACGTTTCTAGACCTCACGGTTGATGAAGAACATCTAGTATGAACTGAGTGAAACTGAAGAAGTGTAACCTTCCTGAGTCAGTGAACAGTGGAAACAATGAATCAGAGATGTGAACTGTCTGACATGCAGCTGATGTCATTAGAGTACCAGCTCTTATGCCCAGTGATGACACTTCAGTGTCATCATTAACAATTTCATGGTTGATTGTTTTAGAGGCTAGAGTATGGAAAAGGGAGCAACTCAACTGGAAGATGCAGGAAGAAAGGAAATGCAGTGAGAACAGAGGAAGCACACCAAGACTGAGAAGAGGGAGAAAAAGAGAATAAAGGATGGGGAAGCAATAATTTCTTATGAATAAAAATAATAAATGGCAATCAATTTAGTTATTACATAAAAAACATATTCTACCCCTGTTTTTTTGCGTAAACCTTCATTAATATCAGTGAATGTTTTGATGTGCATTGACAGTAGTATATAGCTCTCAATATCTGATGGTAGAGGGGTCTGTAATGTAGAAGACAAAACGCATAACAAGATGCAATGGCTGGAAGCTGAAGACAGACAAATTCAGACTAGGAATAAGGTACAAATTTTTAGCAGTGAGGGTAATTAACCATTGAAACAAGTTATCTAGAGATGTGATGCATTCTCCATCATATGAAGACTTTAAATCAGGACTGGATATCTTTCTAAGCAATATGCTGTATTTCAATTTATAACTAGATAATCAAAATGGTCCCTTTCTGGCCTTAAAAAGCTACAATTCAATTAATACCCTTGTCCACAAACCACAATGAAAACTAGAATTTGGCCCTCTCTACTTCATGAGTTTGTGGCAAGAATAATGAGTACTTTTTATACTGTTATGTAAAATAATTAATGCATAATAATAATGTAACTCCTTGAAATAAAAAGAATATCACACACTTGATTTTGAACTCTGACATACCACAAGCTAGAAGCCAGATGGCAGTTTGGTGGCCTCCCACAGCTGAAACACATGTATTTGCCATGTCTTTTGATTCGAAGTCATGCGTGCCATGAGGAACAGCAATTCCTATTAATTCAATTTGGAATTTCTCATCGTGACAGTAAATGAGATATGACAAAGTATCTTTCAAAGGAGTTAACTGGTATTTAGATATTTAGAAAATGATTTCAACTACTGTGAATTTATATTTCAATTTTTTTGGTGGGAACCTTGTTTTACATTAGGGACATAAATATATATCAGAAAATACTAATCTAAATTAACAATGTAATGATAATTTCAGGTAGTGAAGTAACAAATGCATCTATTTTTAGATGTGTGTTTCTAGACTCCAATGATGTAATAACAAAATACATGTAAAACATGCTCAGAAAAAGGGCAAGTAATTAATTGAACTGTGGACCATATGATTGCAGAGAGCAAAGAATAGCATTTATCATTTTACATATTCGAAGTATAGCATCGTACTAAAATTAATCCTCATTAAGCTCTGCAAGTATTATCAGGAGAGCTGACCAAATAATTTCCCAAAAGTTTATTTGACAGATTTTGGCATCTTTTTGTCCCTTAAATTATTCAGTGAATGATTTTTCACATTATTCAACCAGCTGTCTAAGATGGTCAAACATTATTTGTTGAAGTGATTTGATGATTGTTTTGTGCCAAATGTTGAATAAGTTATTCCTGAATAACTGGCTCCACTATTCAGCCAGCTCTAATTATTATCCCCATTTTACAAATGCTGAAAACAGACACAGACAAATTATGAAAATTCTAAAGAGTGGCTGGAAGGTGGCACACACCAGACAAAAGTTTCTAACAGGAAGGTATAAGGGATATTGGTGGCACACTTAGATGGGGATACTGCTCATCTTATACCCTCGTGTTAGTTGGTTTTCCTGTAAATCTCTTTCAATACCCTCAGCCTGGAGGTATAAGGCTTCTGGAGCTGTGGAGTGGTGAATTCACTGCCAATCCCTACACCACATCCCACACTATTTCTCTAAACTGCCATGGGGAGAGGCACCATACAGAACAGGGAGTGCAGAGTTAGAGAGAAAATAGCCCCGCTCCCCCGCAACCCATGGAAGTTCGGCTTTATTTGGACTTTCTACATTCTGAGGGGGAGAGGAACAATGGTCCAGTAATTAGGGCTGTAGCTTTGGACTTTGGAGACCACAGATCAATTCCCTACTCTGCCACAGACTTCCGGCATAACCTTGGGTCACACTTAGTCTGTGCCTCAGTTCCCCACCTGTAAAATGGGGATAATAGCACTGTTGTGAGGATAAATTAAAAACCTTGAGGTGCTTAGATACTACAATAATGGGGGCTATATAAGTACCTTAGATAGATATAACAGTAGATAGGCCTAGACTGTACCATTCTACTATGAACATGCCTCCTTTCTTCTACCACATTTGGAACACTGCACACTCCTAATGTGTGTTGGGGCAGACCAGCATTTTTGCTCTGATGTGTGCAGGGCCAGTAATTCTGCTTGGTCCTTCTGCAAGCCATGTACAGTGAGGAGAGCTCTTCATTGTATAACGTGTAAGGGTTGGACACGGTCTGTTTCTACTTAAAGTCATGTGGGTATTTTTAGCTCCAGTAATTCCACTACCTTTGGCAAAGAGATTTTCAAATGCATTTTGTGATAAAAAGATTGGACCAAATTACATAGAAACCGTACTTGCCATTATTACAAGGCTTGGGTTGAACTGAACAATATGCCAATTCTAACATGCCTCAAATCCCTGTCTACACAGGTGAGTAAAGGAGAAAAAATATAAAGAGCCACAAGTCTTTGCGTGAAAGCAGTGTAACTAAAATGTGTGTCCTACAGGTAATCTTCCTAGGCATACATGACGCAGTGTTGGATAACTCCCATTAAAGAGACAGCACACACAATGTTCACTCAAAGGGTTCAGGCTGAGGGAAACAGTTAGTACAAAATTTGGTGATGTGTTTAGGGACTCTTTGGAAAGTGTATGTCCAGTAAAGAGTAGTAAAAAGCTCTCTGCAGCACAATGAGACCGGCCTGCATATAACAGCCTGCCCTAGGATGGCAGGATTTGTCCTACTAGCCTCACTTTACAGCATGCTGAGCTAGGAGCTGCAGCCCATATGCTGGCTTTGATGTTTACGCCAGGATTTTATCCTATGGGTGCATTCCTGACCCCACTGAAGTCAGCATGAGTTTTGCCATTGATATCCATGGGACCAAGATTTCATCCTGAGGCTACATTTAAGTTGGAGCTGGGAGATGAGATTCCCAGCTCAAGTGACCATACCCAGGCTAGCTTCGCTTGAGCTAGCGAGATAGCATGCCCGAGCCACCGTCTGTGCTACTCCAGCTACACTCTATATTTAGGTTTCAGAGTAGCAGCCGTGTTAGTCTGTATCCGCAAGTGGGCTGTAGTCCATGAAAGCTTATGCTCTAATAAATCTGTTAGTCTCTAAGGTGCCACAAGTACTCCTACTCTATATTTAGCACCCCACCTCAAGCAGAGCTAGCACAGGTACATCTACACAAGGAATCACATCACCCAGCTCAAATGTAGATGTAGCCATAGTGTGTGCGAAGTATTATTCACATACTGCATTTAAATTACAGTAACTCTACTTCAAGAATGTCATTTATTTCAGAACTGTATAACTTCTTATTTTGTACATTTAGGACCTGATTTTTTTTTTAAAGGGATTCAGCTGAGTCTCAGATTTTTAGGATGCATTTCATAGCACTTGAATGTATAATGACCCGATCACTGCTGCTCTCATTTGTAAAGGAATATGACTGGTAACATACGCACACTAAAATATTTCATAAATGCTTTTGTAAATGTACACGTGTATTGTAGCAATGCTGTCCGTCAGAATTTACCTTACAAAACCCTGTTTTCAGGGATACCAACCCTAACATATGTATCAGGGAAAGAGGACAATCCTCCACTCCCAAGGGCTTTTCCATCTCTCTCTTCCTTAACATTCAGTTGCACTCTGAGCAGCACCATGGAGTTCAACAAGTTGACAATTTCTTTTTAAAGTAAGTGTAAAAGAAACCCATTTGTCTCCTTTAATTTGCATGTGTACCAACTTAGCACTCAGATAAGATGCTTTTTAGATGCGTGTGTAACTTAAAAGAAGATTTTGTTATTTTTAAATGTTCTTTGCCAAAACATTATTTCACAATATGGACTAATCTTTTCTAATATTTTGAAAAAGAAAATTTATAAAAGAATGGATATAAATCTGCTCTGGGATGTAATGTTTAACAATGACACCTTTTTGCCAAAAAGGATTTTCTGGGACTCCATAAACTATCAGGGCCTCTTCCTTCTTAGCCAAATAAGTCACACTGTTGAAAAATCATGTGAGTCCTGGTAATCCTCTAATGCCCTTCCCATGATTCCCCCCAAAAGGACAGATGAGTTCTCCCTTAAGAACTCATCTCAGCACAAAAAACCATGGGTTATGCCCCTATACACATACTGGTGAGTGCAGAAACAGAAAGGATACTAGTATCAGAGCGGTAGCTGTGTTAGTCTGGATCTGTAAAAAGCGACAAAAAGTCCTGTGGCACCTTATAGACTAACAGATGTATTGGAGCATAAGCTTTTGTGGGTGAATACCCAGTTCGTCAGACGCATGGCGTATTCACCCACGAAAGCTTATGCTCCAATACGTCTGTTAGTCCATAAGGTGCCACAGGACTCTTTGTCACTTTTTACAGAAAGTCTAAAATCCTACCTGCCATATGGGACCACAACAAGGGTACTCCTAACTCACCCAGCAATATCATCAATTTATCCAGCTACACACTCAACCCAGCAGAAGACTCTGTCCTATCTCGGGGACTCTCTTTTTGCCCCAGCACCCCCACGAACATGATACAGTTCTGCGGTGATCTGGAAGCCTACTTTCGCCGCCTCCGACTCAAAGAATACTTTCAAGATAACACTGAACAGCGCACTGATACACAGATACCCTCCCACCAACAACACAGGAAGAAGAACTCCACATGGACTCTTCCTGAGGGTCGAAATGACAGTCTGGACCTATACATAGAATGCTTCCGCTGACGTGCACAGGCAGAAATTGTGGAAAAAAAACATCGCTTGCCTCATAACCTAAGTTGTGCAGAACGCAATGCCATCCACAGCCTCAGAAACCACCCTAACGTTATCATCAAAGAGGCTGATAAAGGAGGTGCTGTTGTCATCATGAACAGGTCTGACTACCAGAAGGAGGCTGCCAGACAATTCTCCAATACCAAATTCTACAGGCCACTTTCCTCAGATCCCACGGAGAATACACTAAGAAAGTGCACCATCTACTCAGGACACTCCCTACACTAACACAGGAACAAATCAACATATCCTTAGAGCCCCGACCGGGGTTAATCTATCTACTACCCAAGATCCACAAACCTGGAAATCCTGGACGCCCCATCTTCTCGGGCATTGGCACTCTCACTGAAGGACTGTCTGGATATGTGGACTCCCTACTCAGACCCTACGCCACCAGCACTCCCAGCTATCTCCGTGATACCACTGATTTCCTGAGAAAACTACAATGCATTGGTGACCTCCCAGAAAACACCATCCTAGCCACCATGGATGTAGAGGTTCTCTACACAAACATCCCACACACAGATGGAATACAAGCTGTCAGGAACAGTATCCCTGATGATGACACAGCACAACTTGTTGCTGAGCTCTGTGACTTTATCCTCATGCACAATTATTTCAAATTTGGTGACAATATATACCTCCAGACTAGTGGCACTGCCATGGGCCACCCGCATGGCCCCACAATATGCCAACATTTTTATGGCTGACCTGGAACAATGCTTCCTCAGCTCTCATCCACTCACGCCCCTTCTCTGCCTACGCTACATTGATGACATCTTCATCATCTGGACCCATGGGAAGGAGACCCTGGAGGAATTCCACCATGATTTCAATGGCTTCCACCCCACCATCAACCTCAGCCTGGACCAATCTACACGGGAGGTCCACTTCCTAGACACCATAGTACAAATAAGCGATGGCCACATTAACACCACCCTATACCGAAAACCTACCGACCTCTACGCCTACTTTTATGCCTCCAGCTTCCACCCCGGACACACCACACAATCCATCGTCTACAGCCAAGCGCTGAGGTACAACTGCATCTGCTCCAACCCCTCAGACAGAGACCAACAAGATCTTCACCAAGCATTCTCAAAACTATGATACCCACACAAGGAAATAGAGAAACAAATCAACAGAGCCAGACGTGTACCCAGAAGCCTCCTGCTAAAGACAAGCCCAAGAGAGAAACCAACAGAACTCCACTGGCCATCACCTACAGTCCTCAGCTTAAACCTCTCCAACGCATCATCAGTGATCTACAACCCATCCTGGACAATGATCCCTCACCTTCACAGACCTTGGGAGGCAGGCCACTCCTCGCCCACAGACAACCTGCCAACCTCAAGCATATTCTCACCAGCAACCACGCACCGCACCATAACAACTCTAACTCAGGAACCAATCCATGCAACAAACCTCGATGCCAACTCTGCCCACATATCTACACCAGCAACACCATCACAGGACCTAACCAGATCAGCTACAACATCACCGGCTCATTCACCTGCATGTCCACCAATGTTATATATGCCATCATGTGCCAGCAATGCCCCTCTGCTATGTACATTGGCCAAACTGGACAGTCACTACGCAAGAGGATAAATGGACACAAGTCAGATATCAGGAATGGCAATATACAAAAACCTGTAGGAGAACACTTCAACCTCCCTGGCCATACAATAGCAGATGTAAAGGTAGCCATCTTACAGCAAAAAAACTTCAGGACCAGACTCCAAAGAGAAACTGCTGAGCTCCAGTTCATTTGCAAATTTGACACCATCAGATCAGGATTAAACAAAGACTGTAAATGGCTATCCAACTACAGAAGCAGTTTCTCCTCCCTTGGTGTTCACACCTCAACTGCTAGCAGAGCACCTCACCCTCCCTGATTGAACTAATCTCGTTATCTCCATACTGATTTATACCTGCCTCTGGAAATTTCCATTACTTGCATCTGATGAAGTGGGCATTCACCCACGAAAGCTTATGCTTAAAGGTGCCACAGGACCCTCTGTTGCTTTTTACAGAAAGGATACTGTAATAGGAGCATGGCTTTGCTGTGGGAATGCTCACACTCGGGCTAGGATAACCCAGATGCTCAGGTCTAGGTGCCAATCACCTGGGTTAACTGCCCAGTATAGAAACACCCTTAGTCTAAAAGTGTCAGCTCTATTTCATGTATACCTGATAAAATTTGTTTAACCCTTTCAGTATTTCATATGTAACACTTCAACTTCTGTACATGTCACTGAATGCAACATTCTAGGTTTTGTTTTGTGGCTATTCTATTTGCCTTTGCTCCAAAATGATAGGTTCAGTCAATTCCATCAGGCTGTGGATGATTTAACAGCTATTGAATTTTGAAATGCTAACAATCCCATCAGATATTCCATAGTCTGTTGCACTGAATTGTTCAGGTATGGAATGTGCCTATGCCATCACAGCAGTAATAGAAAATTTTAAACAAAACAAAACAAAACAAAATACTTAAAACTCCAAGAGTGAAGTCCTGGCCCCAGTGAAGTCAATTGCAAAACTTCTAATGCCTACAGTGGAGCCAGGATTTCACCTCAAGTCAGAACCAATATGAAAATTTTGAATTATTTCCATGGCAAGAGATATTTGTAACACAATAGACCACTGTGAATGTTATTAAAAATTGGACATGTATCACCCTCAGTTGTTAAATATGCAGTATTTATAGTATTTCCCATTTCAAGAAGAAGCAATATATTAGTATCACTGCAACTGTCCACTTGTAATGGAAATTACTGTAAAGTGTGTCTAAACTGCCACACCGTAATAGGAAAAGAGCAAAGAAACCAATGCACTTGCAGCACATTATTTATCTACTGGGAAATTACCAAGATGTTTTATATAAAACGATACATGATTAAATCATAGCACTTAGCCACGGCACTGCAGTAGGTGTGATGCAGAGCCACTTTACCCCGAGAGACATTCTGCCTTAAAATTAAGCTTCCCAGTTGTGCAGGGGGAGAACGTAATCTCTGACATCCCTTTAAGGGGTGCAACACAGCTGGTGTTTGGAGGGGTGGAAGCATGTCTCCACCTACTCTGTGCCCCTCCTCACCACTTTTCCATTGAGGTGCACCCAGGTGAAAGGAACTAAGTACCATCTCTTCTGCTCCTTCAAGCACAGAGGCTGCGATTCTGGGCAGCGCACCTGCAGGTCAAGGAAGGAATGGACCAGAGGCTCCTTACTCCATTGTGCCACCTGCTATATCTCAAATGTGTGCTGCCACGCAAGGACCAGCTATAATCAAGCCCATCATTTTCCTTTATTTTTGAAAGGTCTCCAGAACTTGTCCCCAAAATACAGTTTGCATCATTTTTAATATACTGCAAGATCCTGTCTCTAGTACTTTGATACTGTATTTATCAAGGCTGCTATAGTACTCTTTGTGTTAGATTTGCACAGAACGTATTGATATTAATTGGCAGATTATTTTTAAGTATACAGAAAACATGTTCCATGTTTTAAAAACTTTAAAAATACCTAATTGCAAATAATTACAAGTCATATTGTTCGCTCTGCTCTCCTGAATGAAAGGTAGAGGGATACCACAACTCTCAGCCAGGTGCATGCAGAAGAGGGGAGGTCTAGTCTAGCACAGGTGCTTTCTCCTTGTCTGAGTTTAAAAATAATGCTTCTGTTGGCTAATGCTGAAACTGCATCCCTTGTCTCAATTAAGTTGGAATCTAATGAAACAGAAAGGCAGCTCAGGGGAATTCATCACAATCTCCTCCAGGTGAGAAATCAGATTCAGCCACCAGATTGTTAAGCACATTACATGAGTGTTGTGCTTGGTTGAGAGGCTGGGAAGTAGTCATATTCCTTCACAAACACACAGCTGTTAGTGCCCCTCTGTTGAATGATTAATGGAGCAGCATTAACGGTGACCTTTGAAAGAGGAGGGGGAGTAATAAGGGTGTCAGGAAAATATATCTTGAGAAGAAAAAAAAAAATGAGTGTCCATGAGACTCTTAAAATGGGCTCTGCACGCACTGGAATGACCTGGCAGAGTCCTTAACTGGGAAAACAGAATTTAAAAATACATTTAGGAAGACATTGTTAATTTGTTTATACATTATATCTTGTCAAGAAACCTTTCTATGTATGTTTGAAAAGCATATCATATTGGTCCATGGGGTTATTTATTTTGTTTGCAATCTAGTGCAGTATTTTTACCCTTCCACTGTTTTTCCTTTTAATTCACCTAAAGTAGAAGTTCAGAATTTGATATCAGAAGAAGGCATCATAGTTCCTCACTTGCTAGCATGCAATCAACAAATGTAAAGTATTATAACATGACCTTAGTAGGTTGAATTCCTGCAAATCTCATTTATTCCGATCTCATTTGCTAATAAGCCTAAAATATGTGCCTTTGCCCGCAGGACCTCGATAAAAATGTTATACAATGAAAAAGGGAGCCTTCATCATTCTTTTCACTGCTACAGTGAGACAAAGGGCTCTTTCATTCAAACAGCAGTAGATATACAGGATCAAAATCATATGCATTGGATATAAATTATCCTTCCTCAAGTCTCCCCCACCCCTATTCCTCATTTATGTTCCAACATAAACAGCATGTTGACTGAAGGGTAAACAGTTAAATGCTTATATGGTGATGATTAGCAAAGAATAAACAGAGCAAGTACTAAAGCTGGCTTTGCACCTACTGAATGCTGCAAGTGTCTGTACTCATTTGATATGCATCTAGCAAAGCTTGGATGTTCCCAGAAGGCCACGCCATGAACACTGAGAGAGCAGCGTCTGCTAGTGGTGCCTGTGAGTCATAAAGAACAGAGAAAATATTTATATAACTGAGAATAGTCAGACTGAACAAAGCCTATGTAGGATACATTCTATATTATTTTAGAGCATACACAGAAACAATTTCATGCAAATGAGCATCAGCAGCATTCAAAGAGCAATACATGTTATGTTATGTTCTTACTAATATCTTATGTTATGTTTCTGTAACAGATTTGCTGTGTCATATAATTGGCATTTAGGAGTTTTAATTAGAAGGCTTTATGGTCTGCTTGATTTTCAGCAAACTGCCTGATACATCCTGGCAATTAATTATTACTCATTATATTATATATGTTTATATATTTCACTGAAGTATCTGGGCAATGGTTAGATGTGTTTGAACGCAGGTCGAAGGGCAGTTTTAACAAAAAATAAAATAGTTTTCCCCCCTCTATTGTCAGCATGTAAATTTGATGTACTACTGTACCTGTGGCATTGAGAGGACATCGATTGAATGCCATGTCACCAGCTGGGGTCCTTTTCCACACCATTGACATCAAATAATCTTCAGGACATATTTCATAAGGTGCTGTGATTGAAAAGTGAGTATTTGAATATAGGCTTTTGTAAAATGTATACATTGCCTATCAGAAAAAATACATCCTCAGCCTTAACCCCATACTCTCTGAGAAATGCAGATTGTTGTCTTTAGGGGCTTATTTTAACATGCTTTAGCACATAAATGTAAAATCTCCTTTGATTTTTGTATAGGAGCTCTCTTCCTGCTGGGCTTTCATTTCACAATCTGTGGCATTTACTCTCTCTTGCCTACATACATACATATGCAATATTAACTCTTTTAAAAATATACCACATTGTACCAGTTTCTATTTAAAACATTTTGTCTCTGTTGCAAATCAGTATGGTTAACAGGCATGAAAAATGTAGAAAACTCTTTAAGGCTTTTGTGGGTTTTTTTTAAACTTTAGTTGGACCCAAAGCAATTATTTTAAAGCCATTGCTGAAACATTAAATGTGATAAGCATGTCAATTGTGAAGCAGATATTCTGGAAACAAGAGAGTAGGTCACTACTTCTTTTGAAATGGCTTTCATTGCAATTGTGTTGTTAGCGAGTGAGGCCAATAATGTGACGCAGAGTGGCTATAAGCCAAAATGACCTTTACTGATTATCACAAAAAAGTTTTTAAAAGGAAAGGAAATTACTTTCACATTCCCATGGTAACAGACTCCTACTAGCAAATATGGACAAGGTAAAAGAAAACTACATTGGTAGCATTTTCACATAATCAAGACTTCTAGATTCCTTTTGGTGTTCAATATTTTTGTTGTAGTTTCCCAGTTTGTATTTTTTTAATATATTAACTCTAAAAAGTCCCCATTTTGACAGATGTCTAACCATTTGAAGTGATGCAAAACACTAGCAGCTCAAATCATTCCAAGAGTAGCAGAGAAAAATGGGGAATACTTTCTATCATTGTCTGTATTGGAGTAGAAACTATGGCCTTTTGTACTAAATGCAGTATATACTCATAATAAGAAGTCCCTTCCTCAAAGTGCTTGCTAGACACGATAAAGGGTTAGAGAAATGAAGTATAATTATCTCCACTTTCCAGATAGGGAAGTGAGGCACAAAGGGATTAAAGGACTCATGATGGCTATACAGGAAAACTATGGCTGAGGCAGGAATTGAACCCCAGTATCTTGAGTTCAACTCCAATTCCTTTTCCACAAGACAACCCTTTCCCTGTACTTCTACTGACAAAACTATGCAGAAGCAGTGAACTCTGTCTTTGTGGATGACAAAGAGCTCCTTGCAGATGGCTCAGTGATACTAATATGAATCACAGTCGTTCCGAAAATTGCTTGCTAAATTTGCCTAGGCATCAGCACTCCTGAATCGTAAGTCAAGGAAAGTTGATGATGCTAGAGAAGCAAGAATATCCCTTAATGGCAAAACTCTAAGAAAGTGAGCTGTTTCACTTATCCAAAATGCTAATTTGCTTCAGATAAGGCAGTCTAAAAGTGAACTCATGAGGCCCATGTTCTAATGGGGGAAAGCAAGGGATTCATGATAAATGGGGAACATCTGGTGACATAAGCATGTTCAAATTACTGTCATACTTTAACCTTGTGAAAGAAAAGAAAGTTAAGTGATGGTCTTTGGGCTCTGAAGACTGACACAGCCTACCCAGGTGCTGACTTACAACTGACTTTCTTTTTTGTAGGGGTCTTCCCCCTTTATATTGACTACATAATGTCTAATTTGGCTTTACAAGATTGCTCAATCTGTTTTATTCCAGTTCAGTCTCCATCCAATACTCAAACAAACAGATCATATAGAATCACAGAGTGAAGGTTGCTTGGAAGCTTTTGAGGCAGAAATTCTCTCTTTATATATAGTTTAAATAGGGTAAATTTGCATTAGTTTAAAATAAATTTTCTTGAGCCTTTCAGGGTTAGAAGTGTTAGTTCCCATTTAGAAGCAAAATAATACCATTTATATTTTTGAAGATGATTTTATGTAAAGAAAAGTTGTCATGGTACTTTGGTTGATGGACATTTTGTGGGAAATTCCATATCTGGGGGTGAAGTAGTGAATATTTCTCTAGAAGATTAGTATAAAAAAAGTGGCTGTTTGACACTGTTCAGGAGGTTAGAAAGTTATTACATAATTCTGCAATTTATCACCTGGCTCTAAAATTTATCACATGAATTAATACTTCATATGTGTAGGTGATGTGTGATAAATTAAACGGCCATGTGATACATTATAGAGCCCTTTGATAAATTAATTGATCATACACATTAGACCACTTCATATGTTCACTAATCTATCACCTCAGGACTTACTTTCACATGCCAAACTCCTTCCCCTTCCAAATGTTGAATTTTATATGTGTGTGGCCAAATGTAATTTATACATTTTATTTGAGAGAGCGTTGAAGGTAGAAAATGTGTGGAGACCTTTCAACTATTTGGAAGTGTTCCAAGTACTGTATTTTAAGTAGGAAGTAAAACAGACTGAGAACAGTACTGACCTATTTTGGTTCTATTTGTAGTGGCTAAATTACATGCGTGTGGGTGTTTTTTCACAGAATTCAAACCCTCTGCAGTGCTCAAAGCTTAGAGCTCCACGCCTCAGCTACAGCTTGGGGGAGCATAGAGCAACTCAGGATTAGGGGCTGTACAGATGGCTTTGTGCTATTTTGGTTCTCCAGTCTGAGTGCTAGTTAATTGACACTATTGCGGTAGCTGAGGATCACCGGGATGCTGGTCAGTAAGACACTTGAGTTTATTTGTAAATGGGGATATCATAAAGGTCTTTTCCCATGCTCTATTAACTTCTATTTCAGCTAATAACCCTCAACTTCTATGCATTTTCTCCTCTTTGCCTATGATTGCTGATGATACAGTATTGTATTACAGTATGCCATCTTGGCCCCAAGGTATAAACTTATTAAGTTCTGACTCTGAGAAGTTGGAGGCATGGTTATTCTTTAATGAGCTGATTTAAAATTAAATTAAAACGAAAACCATGGATTTGCGTTCACCTCCAAGATTACAGGAACTGATTACCTCATTAATGATTAAACCAACAATGGGTAATGACATTAAGTGGGATGTCAGGTAAGTAATTTAAAAACTGTAAAAGGCGACAAAGAGTCCTGTGGCACCTTATAGACTAACAGTCGTATTGGAGCATAAGCTTTCGTGGCTGAATACCCTCGTCTGACGAAGTTGGTATTCACCCACGAAAGCTTATGCTGCAATACGTCTGTTAGTCTATAAGGTGCCACAGGACTCTTTGTCGCTTTTTACAGACCCAGACTAACACGGCTACCCCTCTGATACTTAAAAACTGTAGAATCTGGGTTGCTCCTTCTCTTACTTCTAGTTTAGCAAACATGGATTATATCTACACATTTACCATGTTGACGAGCACAGTATACAAATGAAGCAGAATGTTCTCTTCATGGTACACCCAAAATGGGGAATAATGTACCTAACAGCTTACACTGTGTAAGGCCAAATCTTGTTTCCCACATGTAATCTCAGTAAGGAGGTGCGGCACAATGGAAATCTGTGGAGATGGATAGAGAAAAATCCTTTCCTTTAGGCCACTCTGGGGCTGCTGCTTTCTTTCCCCCAAACGCTGTGGATGTTCAGCAGGTGGACATTCATAGCTGTCCCATCCACAAAATACTTCTTGACCCTTCTGCAGATGTTGCCTCTTGAAGCACAGCTCTATGGCAAGAAAGTGCTGCAGATCTCCATTTGTGGTCTTCCAAGAGCCAGCCCCATATTTCTGGGTGTCAGTTAAGCTGCTTGTTGGGCACTGTCCTTTAAGAGAGAGCAGGGTCCAGGGCACTTGGACTAATTACCTGCTGCCCAAGAGGACTTAAGGGAAGGCTACTGAGCCTTACAACAGGGGACACAACTGCAGGTAATTGGGAGATGCCTGAAGACACTGAAGGAAGTAAGGAATTGCCTGCAGGGCCCTGAATCGGAAGGAGGAAGGCACCAGCTGGGAAGGCCTCTGGAGATGGCTGAATTCCAGACATGAGGTGAGCAGAAAGACAGACCCTTAGGGAGGAGGGACTGTGCCCCGTCTGGGATGAAGTTGAAATAAATTAACTAACAAACTTTTAAAGTGAGGATACTCCCTCAGGGAGGAGGGACTGGGCCCAGCTGCAACTGTGATGAAGACTTTGTAAGCTTGAATTTTCTTTTAAAAGACTTTGTGCAGGACTTAATAAAATGAACCCCAGAAGGGGGAATGTGTTGAATATCTGTCCTGTGTGGACTTTATAAGTGAGCCTGAGTTAAGGGGAAAGTGAGGCAGGCCTCAGCAGAGCCATATTGACCTGAACAGGATGCTGCAGGACTGGCATGCCCTTTGACAGACACCCACAGAGGGGATAGGAGGAACGAATTGCATTTGCCTTCATATTAAATGTCTATAACTAAAACTGATTTGCTTACAGTGAAAACTGATTATGGGAGGCAGGATTCGGGGACTACCACCCCCAACAATTGTAATTAAGTTGGGGGGTTTTTTGCATTAAAACCGGCACCTACATTGTTTATTCTGAGATAACTTTTAATCCTATATTTTTATAAGCCCTTCATTATAAAATTAACTAAAATGGTGACAAATCCATGTCAGTTGCATTTAGAAAGTCCCAAGCATTACATTATTAATACCTTTCTGAAGATTACTGAATAAGAATCTATGCCTGTAATGGGAGTGAGCTGTATCATGGCCTGGCCCAGTGAGCAAAATATAAATTTAAAAAGTATCATGCAAGTGAGGCTATCAATTGAATATATTAAAAGAAAAAATATGACTGGTGCTCTCTTAATATAGAATGCTATAGAAGTATATGAATGATTCTCTACAAAGTCTAATATCATCTCGGAATGTATAACATTAATTCACAATTGAAATTAAATAGTGAAAATCATTCACATACTTCTATAGCATTCAGAACCAACTCTGTGCCTGAAAAAGCACAAACTGTCAACATACATATTCTATAGGCTTGCTCCCACTTACTCTCCAGACCTTTATTGTGTTTAGGATGAATTTGCAAACTAATGCCTTCAAGTGTGTTTACAATTTTTCCCTTTTGTGAGATGTATTGGTCAGAATTTAATTAAAATGAGACAAATATTGTGTTCAGGAAATTTGCACTGCTAGTGAACCCAGTCAAAAATGTTTTTTAGCTGGATTCTTGGAAAGCAATACATTCAGGGCCCAAGTTCCCACTGGGACAAATGCACTCCTTTATGCTAGTTATGCCACCAGTGTGTTGAGCTCTTGGTGTTCGAAGTATTTTGTGAAAGCAAAGTTGGAGACAGCAGTGGTAGGTACTATAAGGGCATGTCTACATTACACTGGATCGACGGGCAGCGATCGCATCTAGTCTAGACGCAATAAATTGACCGCCGAGCACTCTCCCGTCGACTCCAGTACTCTACCGGAGCGAGAAGCAGAAGCAGAGTCGACAGGAGAGTGTCAGCAGTCGACCTACCGCAGTGAAGACACCGTGGTAAGTAGATCTAAGTACGTCGACTTCAGCTATGTTATTTACATAGCTGAAGTTGCATAACTTAGATAGATTCGCCCCCTCACCAATAGAGACCAGGCCTGTCCCAGTGAGTCAGCCCTGTCTTCCCAGGCTGAGTATCGGAACACCAAAGATTTCCATGCTGCCCCAGAGTAATGATAGGAAGTGAAATACATAATTACTATGACTGGCCAGAAAACAAGAATTCCGTCTTGTGAATAATTTCAGGGTTTTGAAAATTAGTTTAATTCCAATGAAGAACAAAACTGAGACATTCCAAAATGTTTTCACAAAAAACAAAACAAAACACAAGAGCCCCACTCCACCTCCCCAAAAATAGCCAACAACCCAGTAGTTAGGGCACTCACTTGGCTGTGGGAGACAAAGGGAGATAACTAAGGGGGGATGTGAGAGAGAACACACAACAGACAGTCAACCTGTGAAACTCTTTGTTAGGGGATGTTGTGCAGGCCAAAACTACAATGGGGTTCAGAAAAGAATTAGAGAAATTCATGAAGGATTGGGGCCCCATTGTGCTAGGTGCTCTACACACACACACAGTAATTTTTTGCTCCAAAGAATTTACAATCTAAATTGGCAAAACAGACAAAGGATGGGAAGGGAAAACAGGGATACAGAGAGGTGAAGTGACTTGCTCAAGGTCACACAGCAGATTAGTGGCAGAGCTTAGACTAGAACCCAAGTCTCCAGAGTCCTGGTCCAGTGCCCTATCCCCTAACAAAACTAACAAAGCAAAGTTTTCACAAATCTTGTAAAAAAGATGGTATAGCTGGAGATAATTTATCAGGTCTCCACATTTAATCAAAACTTAAAGCATTGGCATCAAATAAGTAATGATATTAAAATATTTTCCCTTTTCTCATACTCTATCATAAAAAGTTGATATCTCCTCTTTGCTGGGAGAGGAAGATAGGGATGGATCTCTCCAGAATTGCTCTGTTCTGTATTCTCTCCCCGAAGCTCTGGTACTGGCCAATGTCAGAGACAGGGTATTGAGCTAGATGGCCCATTGGTCTGATCCAGTATGACAGTTCTTATGTTCTTATCTTTTGTGTGAAGGCATTAGCAATTCTTTAGCAGAAGCAGTTGTGTTCTGTCATCTTTAGGTTAATATGGAAAATAATTTGTCATCCCTTCCATTAATTATCAAGTCAAAGCAATTCATATGTTATGTTTTTCCTTACTGAGAAGAGGCACTTGGTGGTGAATTTGATGGATTTGTTTTGAGTAAAAACTGAATGATGCATAAATATAAAAATACTATGGAAAAAAACATTATAGGAGGTTCCATTAACTTAAAACCAAAACTAATACTGACTGAACACAAGATATCATCAAAAAGGAAAGGGCATTATATTTTTCAAAGAAAATTTATGCAGGCTTCATTGTTTATAAAGATCATTTGAAAATGGGCTCCAGTGATCTGATCTTGTCTGAAAAAAGACACACTTCTGAAATGTGTTAACAAAAATCTGAGATATTAGATTACTTTTCCATGCTTGATGTGGGGGAAAGGAACATTGGCTGGACTGAGAGATGAGGCTCACCAGTCACATATAAGCCTCACCAGTCTGGTGAAGGGGTATCCCCTTCCTCATGGTATCTTGGGTAATAGCATGGGCTTTGTCTTACCCTCTCACTCCCATTGATCATGATTGGCTCATTTGAAGGGCCCTTCTCTCTGAATTGGCCTAGTCATGTGGCTGCAAGTCTTCATAAAGCTCCCTCTGGGAATGGGCTGCCACTTTACTGGTGCCCAGCTGACCCTCCCACCCTTCTCAGATCCTTAGGTTGCGTAAATTGGTTAAAATTATATACAAAAGTAGAAGATCTGGCTGTAACACTGGCATAAAACTAATGTCAATAACAGAAGAATCAGGCCTTTTGTGTCTGTCAGATGCTTGATGATCATCTATCATAAAAAGAGAAACTAATTAGACACAAACATTTTTAGTGCTGCTTTTCTGAACAACGTTTACAAGCTATAAAAGAAACAGTAAATTAAGAAAACTGCTAAATTAGAATGATCGTTCCTTGGTGATTTTGGCAACTTTCTTTAATCTATATTTCAAAATGTCTGAAAAGAAAAAGGGCCAGGTAAGTATAGAGTCATTCTCATACTGAAGCCTTAACTTTTATTTTATTTTTGTAAAGTGTTGTTTTATATATATATATATATATATACACACACACACAGTAAACCAGTAATTTGGGTAAATTATCCAGTATCTTTGATTAAATCTTAGCTATACTGGGAGATGAACAGTAACTCTGCCTCAAAACAGTTAAATCAAACTTATCGTTAAACTTCTATAAATGTTTGTATAATCTCCTGCATCATTGTTATCATTTGATAAAAGTTTTAGGTTATTACGACTTCTGTTAGCATGCTGATTGTGATCTGGTGAATCAAGTCAGTAAACAAATTTAGTGAACAGCACATAATGCTCTGAGTGCATTTGACTTGTAAATACATTTGTAAAATATTTTATTAACAGCAGGTGGCAACCTTTGAAAATTGGATTGTAGCAGTATGGTTTTACCTCTAATTCCACAAATGCAAATGATTTTAAAAATATTTAGTAGGTCAAGACTGGTTTATCTGAATATCTGCTTATCCAGAAGATTCACATTAATCCTGCTATGGTGTACTGTGCAGCACTACTATGGAAAATTATATTTTGTCAAAATTTGTATTTCTTTATGATTACTACACAGTTATTTTGTATTGCTTTTCAAGTAATATAGATTACACTAAAAGTATACACCAAAGAAAACATTTTCATGTAGTTAATTACTCTAAAATATTATTAGAGATTTGTAACTACAATTACTCCTTTGTTGCTCTTGGACTGTGTTGTTCTAGTTCATAGTTTTATCTTAATATTTTGAGTTCTGTTCTTGGGGATGTGATTGATTTTCAATTAGGGGACAGATTTTGCTGCTTATGAATATGTGGGTTTCAGAACACAGGTTTCAGATTTGATAAGCCTCCCAATTCCTGACCTGCATCGTCTCTACCATTCAAGTCCCATGTTTCCAGAGCTGAGAGTGCAAGCATTGAAACAGAAAGTGGAATTGTTCAGGGGTGAGAGAGACTGCTAGATTCACTTTGTCATTACCCTGTTCAGAATTTAGAACACAAGACTTCCAGCATGAAGGACTAGCACATAAAATCACTAGACCACATAGCCTCTGTTTGTTATCTTGTATTTGTCTAGTAAAGATTATTCTACTTCAGGTCAATGCCTCCACACAGATAAATATAGAAAGATAAATTTGTATTCACCAGCTGTTTTTGCTTAGTCATCACTTTAGTAGTTGCCCAAATTTGTTCTTAAGTGTCACCTAGGAAGACTTAAATCTGTGGGCAGGACAATACAAAATATGCTGCAAAGAAGTGTGTTTAAATATGTACAGTAAAACTGAAAAGATGTGCGTCCTTTTCATTTGAACCACCTTCCTTTTATAATATATTGCTCACATACAGTATTCATTCATTCTATACATTACAGTAGGGTTCATTCTTTTTTCCCCCTTATCTTCATTCCATTTGGATGCTCCAGATGCATGACATAGAGGCCTTTTGTATGGAGGATAAAAGGAGGAGGTTGAATCCACAAACCAAACCAAACCAAACCAAAAATACTTAATTTTCTCAGAAGCTGCATTGTCAGGGATGTTTTCTATAACAAATTATCCCCCCAAAATAATGCAGTTGCACCTATGTAATGAAATGTTTTTCTGAGAGCTTCAATTTTTTATTATAATTTTATTTAAAAAAATTCTTCATCCTTTAACCACCCATTGGGCTAGACAGTGTCCACAGTCATTGACAGAAATAGCAATTGCTTGTCTGGATCAAGGGCATTGTAGGACCATTTATGAAGATTACTTTTTATATATTGATCCTACCTCAAATGTAATATATTAAAGTGATTTTTGGCACTGAGAAACTACACTGAATTACATACAATAATAGTATTGAGATTTGCTTCTCACCAGGGCACCTCTGTTCACTGCATCGTCTGATCTCCTCACCAGTCCCTTCACACTGTTGCCCAGTCACAGCTGCACCTTGACAAATCCTTATTCGCCTTTCCCAGCCACCATCACATGACTTGGAACATCCACTCCAGTGACCCCATTGGTTCCACTGACCGTTAGCTGTTTGGAGGAATGTCATTATCAGAATTGTGACAGACTGCACTGTAAGACACTATTAAGGCCAGAATTTTCAAACTTGTTCACTAAAGATAGGCTCCTAACATTGTTCATGCATGTAAATAAAAATAAAGTCAGCGGCAGGTGTAGGTGCTTGGTGCCTCTGAAAATCAGGCTTCTTTGATTGTTCCTCAGTGCATCACAACTCAAGTTTAAAAAAAAATCACTGCAATTAGACTTTGAGTTAAGCTACTGCTCTGAAGCCTGAACATGGATGTTGTTGTCTTTGTATTTTTTCTTATCTCTGTATTCATTGCATACACATGTATTTTGTTATTGTATACATGTGTATGCAATGAATAGAACAATAAAACATGAAAAAAAATCCCCCATATGCCATTTAAAGGCCAGATTTTACATGCCCTGGCAGCGTAAAGCAGTCTTAAACTAAGTGTAAGTATAATTTACTCACACTGAGAATTAGTTCCTTCATATACAATTTCTTCTTGTTTCTTGAAATGCATTGTTTTCTAGTCCTCAACTTTTTATTTCTAAACATAATTGTTTTTAAAGAAATACTTATAACACTAACACATAGGAATGTTAGTGTTTCAGAGCCCAGTTTTTTCAGCTTTACTGACACGGTCCCATTGTCGTCAACAGGCTTTTTACGTGAGTAAGGATTAAGGCCCCAATTCCAGAAATGAATCAGTGCAGGAGCCAAAGTGCTGTCTAAGGGACCCAGACAGGCACAGGGTCAGCCTACGCAGAGACAGTTGTAGGATTAGAGCCTAAGGCCTGGTCCCCACTTAGTCCGGACTTCGGACTAAGGTACGCAAATTCAGCTACGTTAATAACGTAGCTGAATTCGAAGTACCTTAGTCCGGACTTACCGTGGTCCAGACGCAGCCGGAAGTCTCCCCCCATCGACGCCGCGTACTCCTCTCGGCGAGCTGGAGTACCGGCGCCGACTGTGAGCACTTCCGGGATCGATCCCAGAACATCGATGGCGTGCCGCCGGACCAGCCGGTAAGTGAAGACTAGGCCTAAATGATGCGGGCCGGCAGGATTGGGTCTTAGATCTCTTTTTAATCGCAAATTAATGACATGAATGTTGCACTAAGTCGGATTTTTCCACATGAATCATTTCAATTTAGAGGATCCTACTTACCTGTACATTCTGGGTTATGACACTCCCTGCTTTCAGCCCAAGGACCTCTGCATTCAGAACCTCCATGAGCAGCCGCAGTGCACTGTCGACTTCTCTGCTGGGTGCCATTGGAACACGTCACTGAGCAGTGACTCCATGAACTCCACTCTTGCCACTGTCCATCAACTACCACAGCAACACATAAAAGACAGACAAGCCATTACCACCAAATCTATGCAGTAACAGAATGGTTAGTTTTATCATAAGCAATTTCGTCTGCACTTTGAAACATATTTTTAAGACTGAAATTGCACCAGAAAGCATCACTTTAAACATCTTACAACAATGGCATTTACATTATTGATGTTTTCTTTGTTTGTGGTGGGATTTTTTGTTTTGTTTTGTTTGTACAGACTGTATTCTGATACACTGGGTCACATTTCCAAAGCAGGTGAACCTACTAAACGTACAAGAATTCGTTGTATCGATCAAAACTCTGCATTCACACTGCCTAACAGCAATTATTCTTTGTGCAAACCATTACCCAATATGAATTCACAAATTTAGCTGGCAATAGCCTGTTATTCACCTATCGTCCTTCATTGAAAATCCGGCTTTACAAGTACACTTATACTTAAAAACAACACAACTGTAAATCAGTAACTTCAACTGCCCATCCTGACTTCAAGAGTCTGCATTTCACTTCTCCAAGATAAAGAAATCACATAAACAAAGCAGTGCTGGGATGGCAGCACAGTGTTTTAGGGGTTTGTGATTTCAACAGTTATAGAGGAAGCAGAATTCTTAAACAAAATTATTGCAAGTCAAATCACTAAGTTAAAACTAAATACATCTGTATTTCTCTTGTTTAGAAAGCATGGCCACTTTCAATCTTTTTCCTGAGGGGGGAATTGCTGATTGTTCCAGAAGGAGGAAGTGCTGTTTGTGAGAGGAGGAGCAGAGAGAGAGGGGAGAGCAACAGGGATGTGTGTCTGGAGCTCCAGAGAGAAGCGCTGCAGCAAGCAGGCCCTTTCAACTTTCAACCCTCATTTGCCCTTATTACCTGCAGCAAATAGAAGCACGGGACTGTAAACTCACCTTCTGATACACCATCAAATAGCTCCTATGCAGAGAGCCAGGCATGATGTTTCAGACTGAAGTACTGAATATTGTTCAAGTACATTATAGTTGCTGCTTAAGACAAAAACTAACAATCAGCTGCTACTTTTAAATGTTACATTGTTATGCCAGGAAAGGGCAAATTATCCACAGGTGTGTAATCTCTGTGGGTGAAATTCACTCCTGTACAGAAAGCCTGCAAAATTCCTATGCACCACGTAAGTCCAGCATAAACCCTTCTATGACAGTTTAAATATTAAATATTTTGGGGTGCAGGAGGAGGCACATTCCTTGTGCTTTCCCTCAGCACAGAGGTGAATTTCACACTATAGTAGCATCTTCTCTACCTATTTGGTATTTCTCACTTCCTCAATTTCAGTTGAGATTCATATATGATATTATGTACTTTTCTGTAAATGTGCTAGGGTCGCATTCTTCCTGCTCACATATTGTTTTGCTCTCTTTGAAAGCAGTGATGTAGACCCATGTGAATTTCACAGTAGTGGTGAGAGCTTGTGTGTCTTCCAATAGCCCCAAATTACAAGAAACAGAATGTGTGAAAAAACTGAACAGCTGGAAAAATTAAATAAATCAGAAAAAAAGGCACAAAAAATTGAAACTTGTCCCAGGTCTGGTTCTCGGAGAATCTATTTTTCTAATTCTCTAGTTTTTGGTTTCTCTCTTGTTCATCTGTTAATGCAACAGTCTCAAAAGTTACCATTTTCAGAGTGGCAACATTTTGTTGAATTAACACAATGTGTTCTTCTCAGTTTATTTTATTTATTTTTAAATTTTGCAAATAAACTTCAATTTTTACCGCCAAAAATATGGGGTGTGAAAATCAGATATTTCAAACCATTGCATAGAGTTAATGGACAAATGATGAATAGGATGTCTCCATAATATCTTGTCAAACCGAAGAAAAGCAAAATAAATGATTTTCCACATGTCTTGTGTTGGGAAACACCTATAGCTGTAGATTACAAAATGAGGTCAGAACATAAAAGAGATTTGTTGACTCCTAATTATCAGGCTATAGTTCAGGGGAATGGTAGCTGGCAAAGCTATGGCAGGCCGATGAAGAAAGCTGACATACGTTACCTCTTAAGGGAAATGACTTTTCAATAAAACTTAGGCTTTAATGCAAACATCACCGTCTTTTGATGGGATGTTTCCACGTATGGACATGTATGTGATATTGCTACCTGTCTCACTCTAGTCGTGAAACTTTTCTCGAAGTCTGGATTCAATGATTCACGTCTGTGGAGCAACGTTGCACCGCATGCCACTCAAAACTCGTGACCAGAACTGTATGCACTACAGTGGTCCCACCCCTTTTAATATTTTTTTTGCAGAAGCCCCTAGGAGTAAACTGATTTGGAAAAAACTTAAGAGAGAGTATTTGTAAAGCAAAACCTCATGGAATTATTTAGATAATTTTGTCATTTCATTTACAGATATAACTTTTGTAAAGAGTAAAAATACTGATTAAAAATAATCATAATCATTCTGCAGACATTTTAAAATGCACAAAGGAAGTGGCTTGTAATAAAGTCAGTTATTTTATTTTATTTCAGTGTGAAAGGCCAATTTAAAACGTATGCACCATTTAAGTGCTTAGGTTTTAAGTGAAATTAAAACGGTGCATAAATCTGTGCTGATTCTCCCTCTGCACAGGTGAATAAACTAATATAAATAATTAGAAAGAAAATCTTAGTCTTCTACTATTTCTAAATATGTGACATGTACTGTGTGTAAATAAAAAGGTACTTATTTATTATTATTATTTATTATTAAGACCACCGAGCAAGATATATTTAAAATGTACATGATGGATATTAAAAATGCACACACTTGGAATGTTTCCCCTTTTTCCCTACCTTTGGCATATTGCTTGTCTTCTTAGGTGTCCCTCCTGCATTGGGATCCCCTACCACAGAATCCCAAACCATGCAGGATCGGTTTGAAATCAATGGGACTCCACATGGATACAGGGCTCCTTGATAGCACATCCCAATGCAGGATGAGTTTACATTGTAAATTCTTTGAGAGAAGGACCTTGTCTTGCTGTGTGTCTGTACAGCATGTAGCACAACAGAGTTGCAATCCTGATTGCATCCTTTGGGTACTACCACAATAACAGATGATAATAGTATTTCCTACCTATAAGACTTTACTCACCAAATATTCAAGTGCACGATAATAAATAAAGCAAGTCAGAAACAAGCTACACTATATTACTGTAGCTGAGCAAATAGTTACTATACAAGCTCACCAGGGCAGAGAGCAATATTGCAAGGTTTATGTTGTGTTTCAGGTCCGTCACACGATCTTCCCCCATACTGTGGAGGTATACATGACCTTGTTCTTGTTCTTTGGCCTCGACCACATGTGAATGAACACAAACTCCAAGGTGACCACTCCTCCCAAACTCCATGTACTGTAACAAAGCAAACAGGACACCGGTAACATAGAAGATTCTAAATAAAAACAACTACATTGTAAAAGGGACTATTTTGCCCAACACGAGAAAAAAAAAGTGTTTAGAAGTTTGCATCATTAACATATACAAATTAGCTTTAAAAATTCAGTTCACTAAAATAACATCTTATTCTTCATATACTATATTGAGCTTTGACAAATTTTATTTGATCTTTTATGAGTTAGTCTAATCTCAATACATTTTTTTCTTTAGTTTAATTGTAAGAAGTATGGCCTACATTTTCAAAGTGACTAGTGATTTTGGGTGCCCAGCTAGAGACATTTTAAAGGGGATTGAGTTTTTGTGGACAGGTAGTCAGCACATGAAAAAATCAGATCCATTTTGGGTGTTTCAAGACAGGTACTTAAAAGCTGAGACAGCCAAAATTACTAGTCTCTTTTGAAAATACAGATCTATGTCATTTCTTAGTCTGTGACTCTGGTACATTAAGGACCTTGTCTTGCAAGTATTATTCATTTCAATGGAACCATGACAGGATATGGTCCTAATGTTTTTCTTCAGGTTAACCTCAGTTTTGCATTATTTCCTGATATGACAATATATGGGGAATGATCAGATTTAATAGTACATCAGAGTTTTGGACCAGAATATTTAAATTCCAAAATTAAACCCTGTACATCAGAGTTTTGGACCAGAATATTTAAATTACTTTATGAGATTATATGATATAAATACATACACATAAATATTTATATAAACAATGACTTCACAAAAGAAATAAGGAAAGTTATAGCAAGCATTCTTCCCTATTGTTTTCAATATAGAAGAAACTGACATACATCATATCTTAGCCTATTATCCTTATATTGCATTTCTTTTTCAAGAAGAATCTGAGTCAAATTTACAGATGATACCACATAAAAAGCACATTATAAATAATTAACAAAATTCTGTAAAAACTCAGTTCCAGGGGAATATAACCTATTTAAAGAGAGAAACCTTGCAAAGAATATCTCAGTTATATTCTAGTTAATCTAAGAATATGTAGGATAAAATGCAATGAGCTAGCACCCATCCTGAGCAGCAAGCTTGGTGTGTATCACACACACCTCAGTTATCTTTGCAGGGAATCCTCCCTAACTGGCCATAGAGTGTCTGGGGAGATGGAGTGGTGTGCTACTGTCCCAACACATCCATGGCATGGAGCTGAGGATCAGCAGTGACAAATTCTCTGGTTTTGTCCTCACTTTCCCTTGAGCATTGCCTATAAGGAACCTCCATGGAGTTGTTTCAGGGTAGCAGCCGTGTTAGTCTTTATCCTCAAAAAGAACAGGAGTACTTGTGGCACCTTAGAGACTAATAAATTTATTAGAGCATAAGCTTTCGTGGGCTACAACCCACTTGCATCCGAAGAAGTGGGTTGTAGCCCACGAAAGCTTATGCTCTAATAAATTTGTTAGTCTCTAAGGTGCCACAAGTACTCCTGTTCTTTTCCATGGAGTTGGCTCTCTCCTGTCCAGAGGTCGCGAATTCCTGCTCAACTCCCCTAGTCAAAGCCTTTGTGTTCTTGTGCAGCAAAACCACACTGGTTCCACCACCAGATGAATCTCAGTAGAGTGGAGACTGGATTTGCCCCATTGGACATAATCATGAAATGATATGCAATGTCAATGGGAATTCTGCATGTGGAGAGCTTGAATTTCATTCTCTTAAGAATATAGCAAGGTGTCTTTTTAGAAGATATATTGAGATTGAAAGTTTTGTAGATAACTTCATAGAAGACAATTTCTGACAAGAAATGTCTAGCTTCGTGTAAGTAAATATTTTACTTTTTTTCATCAACATGAGTTCCCTATTGCTGAAAGCTTATTGAGTTGGCCAGATACAAAAGGTCTGCAAAATACCATTATTATTTCACACCTTACGTTTCAAGTTGCTAGCTTCATTAACTTTCTCATCTAAATATTACGTCAATATGCATTGCATTAGTAGAAAAATAGGAGCATTCTAAGTGAATGTTAAATTGACAGATTTTAGTCTATTAATCTTAAAAACCTTGATTAACCTTGACAACTTAGTTAAATGATAAAACCAAAAGCTTCTGAAAATTAATAAGCTGATAAATATATTTTTGCCTAAGCCTTTACATTTCATCTGTCTACAACAGGCACTGTTCACGGAGACATGTTATGATTCAACCACAGCATTTAAAGCACTTTTTCATTGGCAATGCATTACATTTTCAATCCAGCCCTGACTCCAAGGATCAAAATTCTTTTGATCAGATGAACATGAGAAAGCAATTTGTCAGTTCAGGTTCTGGAGGGCTGTTAAGAACAACAACAAGGGAATAATTTCATTTGCTGCAGTTATAGTTGAACAAGAGGCTCATGCTGAAACAATGATAATTTCAAAGAGTACAAAACATATAAAGCCAATTCTTCCAGGTCAAGTCAAGAATAAATGGTAAATTTTCATTACATTGCAAAAGATATTAAATGGGAAAGCTTTTTATTAAGTAGATATGGTCTAAGAGAATGTTATTCAGTTCTGGATATACATTAGGGTTAGGGCTAGTGTTTAGGCTTGGTAGTCTTAGTTTTGATGCTGTCAGTATATTGTAATTGTCCCCATAAAATTTCATTTCAAAATTGCAGAATTCTCATGAGCTGTTCTTCAAAGGTATTACACAAGCATCTTGAGCCAAAAATCTTACAAGACTGTTCTTGCAAAATGTTGACTGCAACCAAACCATAACTCTAAAATCGTTTCCTTATGATTTGGAGTCTGACCAAGAGCCAGAACAGTAGCTGAGTTTGGATCTCTGGGTTCAAAGCTAAACCAACCTTTTCTCTGTTCTGGTTTAGGTCCATCTCCTATATTCAAGAAACTGTGGGTTCAAAAGCAAGTCTTCCATGGTAAAACTGGATCCCTATAATCTTTCTTTATTGTAGCCAACCCCCTGCCAAAATACAACCCAACAGTTCACAGTGTCTTTTCTTGTATGCAGAGGATATATGTAAATTTAACTAGAAGGTAATTAGTGAAGTTAGGGGAAAAGGCCCACAGCAGCAACACACATTTTCCTTTGCTTAACGTCATTAACAAAGTGCAAAGAACCCCAGCTAAAATGTGCTGAAAGCTTAAGGGCCCGATGAGCTATGTCAATTTATACCGGCTGGGGATCTGGCCCAGAGAGGAGTTAGTATTTTCTGTAATACAGTTGCAGTTGTGAAATTCATTATCTGGGATCAAAAAAGATGTTCAAGTTATTGCAAACATTTCTGTCAAAAACACTGGTAGCAAAGCTAGTCTGCATCATTGCTTTCATTAATTATTGATGGGAAGAAAACTCTTTATTTTGGGAATATTACATAGTAGTTCTTATTAAACTTAAGTATCAAATATTATTATTTTATGAAAGTTGTTAAAGCTGTTTTATAAAACCAGGTTGCCAATGACTTCCCTTATTCTCACTCTGATGGAGGTTAAACAACATCAGTCAGAAACTCACAGAAACTATTTGTTGACAGGGTCAATGTTGATTTATGTGCGTATTTCCCCATGGATTGGCTGAGAAAATATTTCATGCAGAGTGGCTATTCTCTAGTCCCACCATCTCCTGGCTTAAACATGCTGAAGTGCCATCCCACAGTGTTCACCCTAAGCGATTTCTGCAAGGTTGGAAGGGAGGCATCAGACTATCCTTTATCCTCCTTCCAAGAGATTTGGGTAGTTTTTGTTGGATCTTAAGATACTTTCATTTACTCTGTGTTAAAAGAAGGAAAGATAATTTGGCCAATGATGTTCAGTGGCACAAGGCTTAACAATGTCATATAATGAAATAAGAGTGCTCTGGCTGAAATTAGATGTCAGCCAACATTTTCAAAAGTGACTAGAGGTTTTGGGCATCCAACTTTAGACATGCCAAAGAGACATGATTTTCAGACAGTGCTCAGCACTGAGCACCTACCTTCTCAAAATCAAGCCCCTTTAAGGTGACAAGTTGTACACCCAAAATCCATATTCACTTTTGAAAATCTTGACTTTCAAAATTGGCTACAGGTAATTCACCAAACTTTTTTCAACCTGCACCCCTTATCTACAGACTTTCCCTATAGCTCACTGGATAGACTCTACTTTCTACTCTCCCTAGACAGCCTCTTGTTTTTCTGCATCTTGGGTTTTATCTTCCTCCCAAGTGAAGGCTTGATCCTGCAGGTTGTTGAATGCTAATGATAAAGTTCCAGAAAAGCAAAGTGATAGTGCTAAGCTCTCTGCACCTGTGGAGATAGTGTACTTGTGGAGATGTATAAAATGGCAAAATATGCACACCCTCAGCAATGTGAGTAAATGTGTATGGCACAGGGGAGTAGAGGGAAATACTATGCAATAAGTGGGAGCAGCAGAGAGTGTTGTGATGATAGCTGAGTGGTCTAAGTGCAGTTCTGCACGTGCACATTATTTCATTATTTTAGGATACTCCTCATGACTCATTGGAGTGCTGCTATACCCAAGTGTTTACAGAAAAATGAACTTTGGCCAAGTTTTCTACACTGTATACAAGCAGTCCCAACTCAGTGAGAGTATTTGTGTAAATAAGGTGAATAGATGTTGTCCCTGTATAAGAAAATGAAAACAGAGATGACATGAAGGCCAGCCATTGAAAATTACATGCTTCCAACAATTCCCAAGAAATAGTATTGCTGACAGCCAGATGATCAGTGTTTGATAGTGTAGGCTGGCCATGTGTTCTTTCTGGCCCATCAGTCTGCAGGTATGGCATGGAAATTTAAAATGAATATTTTGAACAAGTTCCTTCTAAAGGTTTTAGTTGCCCAACTGCATTTGGGAACAGAGCAATAATCAGTCCACTGGTCTTTTATTTGATACTAACAGAGGAGGGAGAACCAGCTATACACAAATGCAGACCTGCGGAAGGATTGTGTGGAATCTACTGAAATTTCCACCAGGGAGTTTAGCTTTATTAACTATCCAACAAGATGAAGTAAGTGTGTACCACTGCAGGACTGAGTCCCGAGGCAGCCTAGTTCCAACCAAGATGTTAAGCATCAAGCAGTTGGCATCAGACACACTATTTTGGCTGGATATCAAGGCACCTGGTGAGCTATCATTATATATATATATATATATATATATATATATGGAAATATACCTATCTCATAGAGCTGGAAGGGCCCTAAAAGGTCATCGAGTCCAGCCCCCTGCCTTCACTAGCAGGACGAAGTACTGATTTTGCCCCAGATCCCTAGGTGCCCCCCCCCCCAAGGACTGAATTCACAATCCTGGGTTTAGCAGGCCAATGCTCAACCCACTGAGCTATCCCTCTTATCAATATTTATAGGGGATATATTATTGAAGTTATAAAGAATTAAAAAATAGTCACTTCATAAACTAATTGGTAAAGTTCTCTTTTCAATATTGGGAGTAACTACTATTCCATAAGGTGTTGTTTCAATGCTAATAATAAACAGAAATGACACCCAACAGAGGGAAAAAACGGAAATCACTGGTCAAGTGGCTTTACTAATAGTTGGAATACCCATGTTAAGGAACCAGTCTGTGGCCCAGCTCACCATCTGATAATAGTGGGAGTAGTTTGTACCACTCTCAAAGCTCTCCCAAAGATAGTAGCACTACTATATTTGTAAATGCACTTTACTGATATCAGGGAGAAGGATTGGGGGATATAAAGAAATGGTGACTGAAAATGCACTGCCATCCTTGATCAGGAAATGAGCTGTTTTCTATATTATCTATTTCAAAGTCTAACAGGGAGAGGGAGAGTCCATGCACTGAAGCTCATGGATAGGTGCTTGGGGCACATCCCAGGTACCTCACTGGGTATTACTTTTTTATTTCTTGGGGGGCAACATTTCTTATGAGGAAACTTTGTTACATCTCTCAAAACTGGCCGTTTTTCATGGATCACATTGTGCAATGAGTCCTCAGGAGACTGTGCATTCATAGATTATACAGCCAGAAGACAGTATTGTTAATGTTTTTTATGTTTGTTGTGATCAGAGTGAACATGAGGCATGGGAGCTGTTAGTTGGCTATCCAGATAGTATTTTTTGTGATGCAAAAGCTTGTTCAAAATTATAGTATACACTAACTGTTTGGAATGGATGGTAGAGGTGAATGGAATAGGAAACATAAGCCAGTACCTGTATATACAAGTTGGTGTTTGCTTTGGTTTTGTTTCCCTGTCCCCTTCTCTTTTGCTGGCCAACAAACTGTTTTGTCTTGCTTTAACCAGGGGTAACCCTGAGACAGGGAATATATTGAGGACAGAGGGTGTTTAAACAGACTAATAATTGTATGGCTATCTGAGCATTTCAAGAATCATTTTCAGGAAAAGTAAAGGTATAAGACTCTGATCTTGCAAACTGCTGTTTTCAGCTGAACTCTGATAGCTATGTAGAGTGTCATTGGAGTCAGTGGAGCTATAGGTGCAGGGCTTTGACCATGTGGAGTATGTTTGAACATGTAGGAGTAGTCCTACAAGAAATTTAAGTGAATTAGTCTTAAAAAAAGGTTTAAAAAGGGGGAGGGGAGGGAGGTCAAAATTGAAATGTAACATTTTGACCAACCTGAAACAAGAATGTTTTCAGTTCATTATTATTTTTAAGATTTCTGACTTTTCATCCCAATTTGAGATAGGAAATTTTTTCCAACTTTCAAAAATATTTGAGCAATGAGAAATCCATTTCCCATCTCATCTCTACTCAAGATAACCAGTGACAACTGGGAACCATTAGCGATCATGGGTATCTGGATATAGGAAGTCCTAATAATAAAGCTATGCCCAGAGGCTGGAGTTCATACTATTAGACAAGAGATGGGAAGCCTTGGCTACTCTGGAAAGTGTTGTTGAGGAATTAGGTGGTCATTTTGTGTGTGTATCTTTTTACAGTGTGTTAAAATCACATTCTTTAAGAATTATTGCTGTGCACTTGGATGATAAAATTACTTGACTTTTGCATCACATGGTAATAATGGTGGGTTGTTTGGTTTGGTTTTTGAATGAGGAGGGTTTTAACTCTTCATAAGAGAGACTACATATAAACATATCCTAGAAAATAACAGAACAGCTGCAGGGCAGTTACTCATTAGTTTTCAGATAGTGCTGGAAGGACCATGGTAGTGGGCAGAAATCTGAGCTCTGGGCTATGTGCTTGCATACTTATAGTACATGCAGTTCAAAAGGGGCTCTTTAAGTAGACTTATGATTGTTTGTTCTTTGTAGTTTGCTATTATTTCCTTCTTATTTTGCTATTTTTAAATCAAGAGAAGTTCTTACACAATGTATACCATCCTTTGTTCTTTAATGAGCTATCCTAATCTCTCCTGGAAATAATGGGCACTCTTGTATGGACACATTTAAAATGGTCCATTCCATTCTTGCTTTGGGGTTCCTACATCATAAAATATTAGGCAATTCATATGGAATTTTCTATCTAGAACATAGTGTAAAATTATCAAAGGTTGACAATAATTTTCATTAAATTAGTTATTTTACTGGATAAGCTGTTTTGTGCTTTTATAATGCCTTTCATCTCAAAAGTTCCCAAAACATTTTAGAAATTGATGTACAAACTCTATAGGAATAACCACATTGACATGTCCCCTCTACCAGGGTGAAACTGCAAGTCTTTAACGCAAGATAACTGTAGGAGACTGAGTCTAAAAATCATTATCCAGTTATGTATGCTCTGTGACTGGATCTCTCTGTGACCCACCTCCCTACCTGGAAAGGAAAAATCAATTGCCTTTCCTGATAATCTGCAGACAGCTCTCTGTAGTCCTGGGCTCCTGTGTTGCAGGAAGGTTAGAGAATGCATGTACCTGGAGGGAAGCACATAAGTCTTCGTCTGCAGAGATTTCATAGAAAAAGTAATATAGTCTATTCTATAGTTCTGTTATTTTTCTGCTGCATCCCACCTCTTATAAGACAGACCTCAAAGGCAATGACAGCCAATAGAGCATGAGAATTACTGCAGAAAGTCCAGAATTGTAGTGGAAGCATAGGGCTTCTATCCAGATGGCCATGTGCTCATGGGGTCAGGGAGACTTGTTGGCCAGACTCTTGGTTTTTTTCCCCCTGTGATGGGCAAATCTTACCCCTCCTAGACAGAAGAATGTAGAGGAAATTCCACAAGGGGCATTCTCATGATCTCATGAATGATTCTCATCATTCAGGCCATATCAAACTAAATGGCTAAACAAATGCAGTGTCTGATGACATGTTAACTTCACCACCACTGCTGATCAATGGAGTTTTTACATCTATTTAGTGTGTTGGTGATCAGGATTTCTTCTCCTAAAAGTGCAATCTGTATTGTGCCTTTCTCCCCCTACATTTATCTAGAATACAGAAAACCTACGAGCAAAAAAAGGATGATACAAGGATTTTTTTTTTTTAATCTGGAACTGACAGGAAAAAAATATTCTTCTTCAGTTCCTTGGCTTCTCTGAAACAGGAAATAATCACTTACAAAATAAAAGTTCACAGATGAATAAGAAGTACAATTTCCATTCTAATTAAAGTGCTTCTATGCAATTCATGTTTAAAGAAAAAGGTATAGTTTGAAATTCTTAGCATTATACAGTTCAATAACATCCACAATTTTATTGATTGGCTGCTAACACTACCTGGACAGAGGGCAGTGTTATTGCAAACCCTTGATTCTCTTAAAGGGCCGCTGCAGTGTGTCCCGTAAGGTGATACACAAGTTCTGGTTCGCACCTGCGACCCTTGACCACAAGTAACTGAACATGTACTCCATTGGGCCCACTCTTCAACACCAGATTCACCTGTATTCAAGACAACAAACAAACATGAATACTGTCATGAGTATTAATAAAGATTTTTGTTTGCCAAAGTTTATTATGGCATGCAGGTATAATTTAAAGACAAATAAACCAAACTAAAATAAACTTAAAAAATTAATGGAAAGAAAGCAGCTTTGAAAAGCTGGAGAAAAAGCAATTTGACCACTTGGCATCATTTACAGCTTCCTTAGAACTACTGTCTTTCAACATTCCAGAAACAACACTGCCCTTGGCACACCAAAATAACAGAAAAGTCTAGTTTTTCATACCTAAAAATGATTTATTTTTGACTGATTATACTTAGCACTCCAAAATGAAGGCTAGATGATAGTTTTTAAGGAATGATGACAGCAGAGTCAAATCTTAAAAACAAAACAAAACAAAAAGTATTGAATTCCCTATGGGTGAGAGCAGCATTTGAGAGAAGATTCCTGACCCTCTGATTTTACCCATAAACAAAAATTAATCTTTCAGAACTTTACTGTAGCTACACAGACTATTAAGATGAATGGCAGGCTAAGAACTTTGATTTAATATTTCATCATAGTTCTTCATTATTAGACTTTGATATGGGGATGACCTAAACTGTTTGCTGCTCTACACACTGTTACTGCATACAGTAATTACCGCTATTTTCAATGGAGTTATATAGTCATAACTTAATAGAACAAATAATGTACAGTGAACAACTTAGCCAAAAAATATCTGCTATTTCTGCTCACAGAATATGTTTAAGGAGTTGCAATATCTTCAAATGCATTTGTTATTTAAAAATATCTGACTTTTGTTATTCTATGGGTTATCACCAAAAGCAAGATTCTCCTACTCTTTCTCATAACGTGTACTATCTTAGTCTTTGAGCAATCCTAGTGAAATGAATAGGATTACTTAGCACAAGATACTACTCAATATGAGCATCGGTGACAAAATCGGGTCTAATTTGTGAAGATTTGCTATTTGAGCTGAGTCAGTTTGTTGTTAGTGGTGAAATCTACCACATGGTATTACTTCTGTTCCCTGACCTGATGCGTGCACAAACATTCTGGTATGAGTACTTGGGCAAGGGTGTTTAAAATTCATTTTCACTTGCGTCTCTGAAATTCTTTATCTGAACGCATGCATGCTAGGAAAATACAGAAAGGGTATGAACCTGGCTGAAGCAAATTCATTGAACAATCTCTGTAAGTAATCATGGAATTGTATTCACCTAGCTTCATTACAGTCATTGTAAAATACAATGCCATGGGCCTTATCAGGCCTTTGATTTTAAACCTAAGTCCCTTCTGAAACAAACTGGAACTTATATTTAAAAATCAATGTCATTCTATGAACTTTTATTTTTAAGTAATTATTAAAAATTAAGAATCTTGTTTGCATCCCTGTATCTTTATCTATTCTTCCAAGGTTTTGCCCACAGCAGCAATCACGAAAACTGCAGCCACGAAGACTCAGGTAGTGTCTTCCTTGAGTACTGTAAACGTCATATAGTGATTTGTCCAGAAACCATGTTCTTGTAGCAGGGCATCCGGCCTGCCCCTTTCTCCCCACAAAGCAAGCCCACCACATGTCTGGTCTCCACTACTCCATTAAACAGGAATCGTAAGGATATTCAAAGCCTCCCAGAAACCAAGCACAGCACAATGTGCCACTTACTCAGTATCAAGCCAGAACACTTTATAATTAAAACATACAAACCCTCTAGCCTTTCATAAAATTGTAGAATTTGCAAAAACATCTATGAACAATGACAATTGCTTAAGGTCTATTAAGGTGTGAAAGCTCACAAAATGTGAATCTTGCAAGCTTTACACTCATTTGTTACAAGGATCAAGTAGAAAATTAAGCATTTTATTGTTTAATAATCTCTCTTGTGTGTCATTTATGATTTTGATTAGGCTGTTACATGACTTGCGTTGAGATCAGAGGAAGTAATGTAGTAGGTATGACTATTCTATAGGCAACCAGTAACTGTAATAGTGAGTTTTATACAATATACACTATAGTCTCTGTGAAGAATGTAGAAAAAGAACTTATTGAAGTAGCATCTGCACTTCTATTCCAGGCAAATCCTTCATTTTAGTTTCTTTCTTTTCCTACAGCTTTGACACTTGACTTTGCCTTTGTAAAAGTGGTTTAGATGAAAGGTCAAACAGCACAAAAAGTCAAAGCAATGCTTCTCAATTTGTTCCTCATTATGTAAAACAGTCTTATATACTGAATGCAAATTACCCATTATCCCACACAGACCTGGTGACAGTGCACTGCTATTAAAATGCAGAATGCAGTATTAAAAATTAAAACTATTGGCTAACTTATACAGGAAAAAGTTGTTTTTAACCTTCACAATGTAATGGACAAAAGTAGTAGCTTGGTATTAAAGAATGTGATTGTATTTAGTGAGTTTTAAGATGAAAATTGCCTACTGAAAGCCTTGAAGAATCTCTGTACCATACAACAGTATCTCTTGGCTCCCAATCCAGAAAACACTTAAGCATGTGCTGAATTTTAAGCATGTGAGTAGTCCCTTTGAAGGCAATGGGACTACTTAGATGTTCAGAGTTTAGCACATGCTTAAGTGCTTGTTGGATCGAAGCCTTAAGAAGTAACATGACATTTCATGCACAAGGAATAGCAATTTTTGTGAGATTAGGAAACATAAAGAACAGATTTGTCTCACAAAATATTCCATTCCTTTTGCAGAATCATATTACTTTTTACTAATCCTTGCTCAAAGAAACATGATGTATTTGATAATATTTTTCAGAGGGGGGGAGACACATTATATAATTTCTAGCAAAATATGTGCTTTATATTATCAAATATACTAAAAGTTTTCTAGATTAAGCCTGGGTTTTGACTGTCTGCCTAATCCCAGATTGCATTTCCTGTTTTTTTTTTCCTTCTGAATATTACAAAAAAGGACTATGCTTTGTTTTCTTTTTAGCTGTTAGTTACTTTATACCTACCATGTTAAACCTATGATCTCAAATTAAGTGGTAACAAACTAACAATCCTTCCTTTTCCTGAGTTGCTAGACCTGTAGGAGAAAATTCTGTCTGGAATGTCTCATTGATCTGTGAAACACTTACCTGCATTTATATATTCTAAATCCCATAACATCTAAAGAAGGATAATTTCAGGAACACAAAAATAACAAATATAGGATAATTAAATTATGAAATTATTTATTTGAATCTTTTTATGTTGTACACAGATACACATACAAACACTTTCTTTTAGGACTGAATATTAGGCCTGACACTCTATTGGTGTCAAAGGGATTGGATCCAGTCTTCTCAAAACAGTATTGAACGTTTCTCATAACTATTTGTCCAGCACAATATGCATTTCCTAGAATGCAATTTGGACTTCTGCTGTGTCTTTGCCCTTTCATTGCATGAAAAAGGTATGCTTACACTTTAACTATAGTTATTTTTAATTATTCTTTATTACATAAAAAATAATTAGACTAAAATGACAAGAAATTATATAAACCGAAAGAAATCTATATGATTTCCATTTTCAAAACTCCACTAGTTTTCTTAGTGTATGAGTAAATCTATGAAGTATGTTAGAAAATCCCTGTGTTTCTGTTTAAGAAGATATCACATTAGTTTTATCACAAGAAAATAAATACATTACAGTGAAAAGATGAAATGATCACGACAAAGGAAAATCAAAATGAAAAGATGAAAATTAGTAAAACTGTTCTAAAAAAGAACACAGTATTATTTAAAATGAGTTCTCTACAGTATGCAAAAGATATGTCCTTAGAATTAAGCATGTGAATTTGTATGCTCTGCACACACATCTCACATGCTTTCAAAACAGGAACTTGGAAACCAAGCCTGTATAATTCTGAACTTCCATATCCCACTTCATTGCCACCATATTTCCAGAGTAGAGGGTATTGGTGGTCCATTTGAAATGCAGTTCTCTAAAAACCATAGAAAATGCACTGCAAATGGATGTATAGTTACTGTTCAGTAGTAGGTTTACAGTTAATTTATATAAAAAGCTAAAACAGATTCTGAAATTTGTTAGGGTAATTATAAGAAATCAAGAAACAGCATTAAATCAAAAGGGTTAGTCTAAGTAATAAGAAACTGACGTCATCAGTCTGAAATAAATATGTAAGTAATAAGCTCCCACTGTGCCTAAACAGAAACTGTATGAAACTGAGGAACTTCTGAGATAATTTCTTCCATTTATGTCCGACATATAACTGCAGACATCTTCCAGTATTGTCGATTGGGTTCATGCATAAAAGCAGTCCCAGGTACTGGTGTGAGGGCAGCACCCTTTGTCTTCTAAAATTTTTATAAAAAGGGATCACTATCGATTTTTATACATTTATGCTTACATTACTTACTATACGACTTCTGAAAATCTGTTAAAAGTGTAAAGCACTCTATATCTAAGGAAGTCAACATGCAACTTAACTAAATGCAATTATAGCTCATTTACTAAAATGAATATTAAACTTGAAGCATTATGTAGGAAAGATGCAGACAATCTTCTAGGTTAGTATCTATGGAATACAGTGTAAATTGTTTCAAATCCATACAATGCTTATGTGGCACAAGGTTTCTGATGCAGCAATTTATTGAATGCAGTAAGGTGGGCACATTAAAGAGTCAGCATATACCAACTATTACAACACAGTGGTATCTGAGATGCACTGTTATTACTCTATAATTAGAACAGGACAGGACTTCAGTATCTTAGGACCTGATCCATCCTTTACTGAAGTCTATGGGAGCCTTTTTTTTTTACCTCAAAGGGAGCTGGATTGGATCCATAGATACTATTGCATGTTAATTGTTGGTAAATGCTGACTTTTTAGGGACAAGAGCTGGGTGTAGATTCTTTATGTAATATTTTGGTATCTTTATCCAAAGACGGTTCAGTTGTTAAAATAAATTTGGAAAATATGTCTTAGATGTACAACTGTTAGATAATTTGCATATCAAATTCATACCTACTTATATATTTAGCAAGTATGAGCCAGAATCTAGAGAATATAGTATTATGTTGGGACAAGGACACTAAGTGCTGAATACATGCACATTAAAGGCTCCTAATAATTAATTAATATGATAAATGCCCAAAGCAGGGATTAGATTTCAGTTGTTCTATTTATATTAAAATTCGAACATACTTCCTTAACATTTTTTTTTAAACGTTGATAAATGGTCACTGTAAACTACAGTTAATCTCAAAACTGCACTATGTCTTTCATGTGTGAGCCTGCTTTAATTATTAATAAACTCATGTTCATATTAAATCAGTCAGTATCCACATTCACAGTGCATGTTTTTATATGTTCTACCTAATTCTCAGCTACTTTATTTATGGACTTTAACTGGTGGGAAAATAAATAAATAAATGGTTCAAAAATATCAGCTTAGAAAACTGACAGGTATGCAGTAAAAGGTTATGGAACATGCAGTGGCTTTACTAAAATTAACAACAGTAAATAGAAAAATGTAACTAATGTATTACCAGTTTGTGCCATAAATTTAGCAGCATCAGCTTGTTCCTGAGGGACCCTTTTCTCATGAACAGATCGAGGTCGCTGACTTTTAATTGTATGATCTCCCATCATTCCAAATTCTAAAGACAGAATAAAGGTTTATGAAAGCTTGTGTGTAGACATTTCTCAAAGGTACATACTGTCTCATGCAATATGTTCCTAAACATACCTGGACATTGCTGGTAAAGTTCAAATGATCATGGCAATTATCAGCTTATTTTGCTATGCTCATCTTTTAAAACTATACTTAAAATCACGTTTGCAAAACTTTAAACATGACTTTATTGTAAGAAACAATAAAAACATTCAATGTAGTGACATTTGTACTATAATTCAGCTGCATGTTACAAGACAAAAACAATTATTCAAATGGAGACATTATATTCTTATATTTTAAATCAGTGCAAACCACACCAGAAAATTACCACCACAATGTTAATTATTGCTGTTCTGTGACACAGCCCAGTTCCTTGTGCAGAAAGTTCCCATTCCTGCACTCATCCTTATGGATTGGCAAGCAGCTTTCCATGAGAACAGTGCCAATGCCACCTAATAAAATGGCAATAAACTGCTTATTATACAGACTGAATTCAACAACAGTCATGTTTGTTCCCTTCATTGCTTTGGAAAACACTCTATGAGTATGTGTACACTGCAGCTAGGAGCGTGCCTCCCAGCACAGGTAAACAGATGCACGCCAGCGCCGCTCCAGCTACCACACTTAAAATAGCAGTGTGGACACTGTGACACAGGCTAGCCACCTGAGCATGGACTATGGGAGCCAGGCAGGCTTGTACTCTGGCAGCTAGCCTGTCCTGCCACCCGTATTGCAACATCTGCACTGCTATTTTTAGTGCACCTGGTTGTGGTAGGCAGACATGGGCTAGGTCTACTCCAGTTAGAGTGAGTCTGTCTACCTGGCTCGGAAGCACGTTCCCAGCTGCAGTGTAGACATACCCTTTGAGGTCCAGAGCTATATTTTGCCATCAATTTTTAACAGAACTCCCCATTTATTTCAAAGGGGACATCTGCATAACAATCAGAGGGTTAACATGGGCTTCAGTGCTGAAGCCAACAGTTCTTGATTTTTAATCCCAACACTGCCACTAGTTCCCTTTCTGGCTTTGGACAAATTCATTCATCCAGTGCTCCCTCTGTGATTGCATGTGCCATATAAGTGATATTTCTACCTCTGGAACATGTTTCCCTCTTTTCATCACAGGTGTATAGAAAAGCCTTCTGCTCTCAGATGCTCTACACTCTAGCGCAGTGGGGGTTGGGAGGCAAGGGGAATAGGCAGGTGATCCATGAGGCAAGAAGGCAATTCTCTCTATGGAATGTGAGAATGTGTTTGATACTCTGGAAGTTTAAAAATTCAGAGTTGCTTCTTTGAAGGCAGGTTACCTGCAGAGAGAGAGAACGGAAACCTAAGTCCCATCATCTATAAAATGGGGGTGATGATAATATTTACTTTCCTGCCCCAAAAGGTGTGGGGGAGGCTTTTACAGAGTTAATGTCTGTAAAACACCACATATGCGTTAAATGCTATTATAAAACAGATTATTTTACTGTAATTTAAAAAAACTCTCATTCTCATACCAAGACTGTCTCAATTTTTAGTGTTAGGAAAATATTAATGAATCACAATCATACAATTTCAATAGCCAATCAGCAGAGAGGATGGCTATTTTTTGGCCTTTTCTAATAATTGTGAAGATAGCATTTCAAAATCAGTATTTGTCTCTGTAAATATTCTTTTATTAGCGTCTTTTAAATTAAAATGTAACTATTCATTTGAGAGTAACAGCATATTTTGCACTCTAATGAGAATATTTGAAACATATAATTAATAAAATATTTTGTGAATTATATATGATATGTTAAAACCTAGAAATATTTATTACAGATAATTAAATTATTTAATATATAGTTTAAATTCCCCCCAATTTAAGCCAGGGCACCTTTATCATTCACTTTGTGATTTTATATTTTCTAACATAAATGAACAATGGGATCTTTATTAAAACAATTTGGGGAGATGTAGTCTGGATGTCCATTTAAACTGAAATAAACAGTGTGATCTGAAGATTATCTGGAGAGAGATGTTTGCTTCTTGAGCACCACCCATGTATTGAGAGATACTGGCACCATGCTTGCAGAATGCTGCTTACCCATCTTTCAACCCCCCAAATGAGTGCAACAATGGGAATGCTTTGCAAGAAGAAGGCATTCCAGAGGCATACGGGGAAATGATAATGCTTTGGCCTTAGTCCTGCAAAATGCTGAGCACCATTCAGAGTTGCAAGTACAGATTTCTCAGCACCTCCAGGAGTTGTTGCTCAGCATCTAGCAGAATGAAGCCCTAAGGAAGAGATAAGAGAACTTTAAGGAGAACAGGCTTCAGTTTTGTCTTTGTTACACCAGCATTACACTGGTATAACTGCATTCATGTCAATGGAGATATTCATGGCCAGGAATGGCAACAGAGAAAAAACACTTTATACGGACGGGAGTCATCTAATTTTATCAAAACCTCTCTCTTTTCCCCAATAAACAGCAAACTTTCCTTTTAATTTACAGATGAATGCACATTAGCCAGTTTTTAACTTATCTATCCACATTATATTGTGTATTTATAGAGCGCCAGTCACGCTCAGTAGTATCTCTTGTAACTAATATTACAAGTATTTTCTGTATATATATTGTCAAATATACCACAGGAATTATGTAGTCCTCTCATTTTGCATATTTAGTTGAGGTACTTAACCAAATACTGCACATAAACAACATATGGTAACAGGAAGTGTATTGTACTAGTATCAATGAGAACTTAAAAGGCAACAATTGCCTCACTAAAACTCAGATTTCTCATAAGAAAATCAGGGATAAGTACATTTTCTTAATGGGATCCAAAGTGTTTATGTGTATATCTGTATATATCTGAAATGTCTATGTATAGATTACAATCAAGTATTTTAACTAAGAGCTTGTTAAACGTTTTGTTTTGCCAAAAGTTCCCCTGGAAGTACAAAAGAAACCTAACTAAAATAACATGGTTTCCCTTCATTTCTAGTTCCCATCTAATTATCTAATTTTAAAACCTGAATAGTCATGTTTTTTCCCCTCTAATAGCTTCTGGGAAAGAAGACCCATAAGTATATAACTTTTAATAGTTTCTGTGTTGCTAAAATATTACCAAATCTCACCTTAGCTTGAGGGAGCTGTTTGTGGGGAAATGGGAATAGTGATAGAGTAGTACCACATTGCTAGACATTGTCTGGCCCAGAGGTGTCCTACAGTTACAGGTTGAGATGGTTCAACACAGAATGCTGCAATATGTTTCCGGTGCTTTTAATTGCATTTCTGAGCAAGGGAAGTTTCCTCACTCTTGCTATTCTTGGCTAAAACTTGTTGCTATGGGGAAACATTCGTTCCCTAGCCCAGAGACCATGAATCCTTGGGGATACAGGTTTCTGACAAGCTCTTCAGCTGGATATGCCTCCTAACGTTCTCAAGTGTAATGGAGAGATCCTTTCCTGCTCTGACCATATGTCATAATTTATTAATGTGAATTAAAATACTGCATTAAATAGTTGCCTTGAATCATAAACAAGGCTTTCTCTCACCCAGGAAGACAGATATATCACCAAGTCCAAAGCCCACCGAAGGTATTGAGAATCTTTCTGCTGCCTTTAACTGGCTCTGGATTAAACCCATGCTGTATAAACCACCCAAAAAGCTTTGATGTTTTGCACTATAATGCAAACTATAATACTCCCATGTTCTGTCTGGAACCAATCCCATACAGAAATGCCTCCACAATCTACAAATACAGGACTGGAAATTGTGTTTGTTGAAGACTATGAATAGACCATTGCCAGGTCAGGAAGTGTATATGTATAAACACATGGATCACATCTACTAAACTGTAGGCCACAACATAGCATAACATGCTCCAGGCTCCTGTTGTAGAGGTTCTAATGGAATAGCCACTCGACACGAATTTCACACTGCTGACATTAGCTTTTTCATGTGCGTTAAGTACCACCTAAAAATGTGATGTCATCTCAATTACAAGTAAAAAGGCCAGGAATTAGCTCGGTTTTAGCCACATCCAATCCAGATCCATCAATCTGGATGTGGCTTGATAATTTTCTTTCATTTATAACTCCAAAGTGTGGTAACATGGTCCCATGTCTTTTGATAGCGAAAAATTATAACAGCATCTTTTGAATATGGGAAAGCTTCAGAGCGGGTGTTAACTTTAACATTGTTTATCTGCAGCCTCATTGGCATTACCTTTACTTTTCATGATATGTTATGGGAGTTTTTATTCCTATTTAGTAATCTTTTTATTTAACATTTTTAAGTGAGAGGCTAAAATCTTGACGTCAGTGTAGGCATTTATAGGAGAGGTGCCATGTGCTCTCTGTAGGAACAAAGAAGAAAACATCTGTTAATAGTACAAAAATACAAAGAAGGAAAACTGTGCAATACAAAACTAGATAACAGCTTTGCAAAATTCTACTCACCAATGGCTAGTATTTTCCTTCTGACTGGTGGATAATATATAATGAGATTTTTTTCTATCATCATCAAAATTAAGGTATAGGACAGCCAAGTAGATTTTATGCCTGAGCTGCTTAGGCAGTTTTGCAAGCAGGCTACACATACATCTGGGAGATCAGATGACATAACAAATCACTTGAGCTTTGTGCTCATGATTTCCACTATGTCATTAGAACCCCAGAATATAGATTTATTTCTCACTGTTATCTGTGTGCTACTCTCTACATAATATGAATCGTGGAATTGTTAAATGGACAGCTCACAAAAGAAAATATGGCATTGTTCGACATAATAGCTGTGACTCCAGTATGAAAGATCTGCTGAGCTGGAAAAGTGATGCAGAGAACTCTAGTGCTACTCTTTTACAACCTAATCCTCTGAGGTGCTAAAGCATCCCCAACTCTCACTGAACTCAAGTGAAAGTAAAAGGTGTGCAGCAAATCTCAGGAAGTGATCAGCACCTCACAAATAAGCCTTGACTCTTAAAGACAATATTTCATTTTGTTTTCTCGGCCATGGCATTCTACTGTGCCCTCCAGGGTATCGTATCACCCTTATGTTATTTCTTCATGATCCTAAAATGTAAATAACGCAATTACTGTTTCCTCCTTAGTATGGACTAAAGGCCAAATCCTAAAGTTCTTTCTGTCAGGAGCTTACATGTATTAACTGTCTACAAAACCTACCTTCAAATTCTATGCACGAGCAGCTTAGTATGCAGCCCACACCAGCATAAATATGGGGCCCTAGTCAGAAGGTGCACAAAATAACTGCAAAATGGGATGTGGGGTGGAGAAATGTGGAAGGAGCCAGGATAAAAGCCATATTGCACCACGAACTTTCCAGCAAAACAACTCATTTATTTCTAGAGCCCTGCACGGATACAACATTTTTATCCGCATCTGATCTGCGATCTCCAAACATGGTCCACAGATATCCATGGACATAATGGGTATATCCACAGATTTTCCAGGCTCTCTTATTTCAGTAGATTCAGTCTATTTCATGCTGCAAGAAGCTTTGAAAAGGTTTGTGCACATTTCCTTCTTCCGTAGCCCCTTATCCAGACTCTGCTATAAGTAAAGTAGTACAGCATTCAGCATTTGCAGGTTTGAGCGTGGGATTAATCTTTGCAACGTGTGTTTCTAATCACACCCACGGCTGGTCAGTACAAAAATAAAATTCTTGTCACTAGATGGCAGGATGTGTATTTATTTACACAGCAAAGTTTTGCAATACATTGGAGAATTGTACCTCTTTCCACTGCTTTTTTGTTACAAAATGACCCTCAGGTCTTGCTAAAGCAAAATTCCCATTAATTTCAAAGGGTTTTTTCCTAAATAAGGCCTGAGTAAAATCTCTAGAGCACCATTCCTCACTTCCATTCCATAGCATTGAAGTTCCACTGGAACCCAGGGTGTCAGGGACTCTTATCATGGCTTCCCTTGGGAACACCGTAAAGGAGGATTTCCCCACCATGGCATGCAGGCTCCAATAATAAATAAATAATGAAATAATGAAATAATAATAATAATTAATAATTATGAGGGACTCAATTTAGGGCTACCTATTCAATCCATTGTGGGGTTATTTTGCTACCAGCGGTGGTGGTATTTATTTATTTATTTTTGTGATGCTTCCTTTATTTTCAAAGAGTTAAATGTTGAATAGAATAAGTTCTGTCACTAAAGGGTAAAGTTAGATCTGGATTGTGAAGGCAGACTCTACTGGGTTGTTTTTATGGACATAATGGGACAAAGATACCTTATGATTCATGTCTACACAAAAGGCACTTTAATGATAGTGAAAATCTGGACGGTGGGCACTTTTAGAATACTTCCCTTCAGTCCGACACCAAATAAAATTTACAGTTAGATGAACACTTACAATCAGATTGCTATCTTTAGCATTCAGTGCTATAATATTTTTATGTTATAAATATACTGATCAGAAATGGGAAGCCAATGTCCGTTAAGACATGACCTAACTTCATGTAAAGGATTCTCAGAAACTGTTAATTTAGCTGAAGCAGTTATATCATCTCTTCTAATTTACAAAATAGCCTAGACAAACCTGAAGAAGAGCTCTGTGCAGCTCAAAAGCTTGTCTTTTTCAGCAACAGAAGTTGGCCCAATAAACGATATTATATCACCCGCCTTGGGACCAATGTGGCTACAACAACAAAGCAAACAAAATATCCTAAAGTTACTCTGAACTAAGATATCAGAAATTAGAAATATTAAAACCTGAAAAGAGAAAAAGGGTACAAGTTTCAAAAATACTTAAGTGGTTTATGTGTCTAAGTCCCATTTCAAAAGTTGACTTAGGCACTTAGGCTCCTAAGTACCACTGATGTTCACATCCATTTTTGAACATGGAACTTAGGTCCTTAAGACACCAGGCAATTTTTAAAATTTTATACAATCTTTTCATGGATGTTAAAAACAAAGCACCTTATCTAAAGTTTACATGCAATAGAAAGTTATTACTGAAACCTATTGACAAAGTGTTTGGATATTTTTTCAGTTATAATAAATTTAAATGATAAGGTATATTCTATATTTTGTGTATTATACTGTACCTGCACTTTAAGGAATGTCAGGATAGTACATGTACCAGTATTTGTGACAATCAATATGCCCACATTTGCATTAAGGATATATATCATTTTCTCTATGCATTCCTCTAGTATGGTTAGCATTACTGTAATTGGATGTGTGCTACCAAAATTGTGTGGTTTGATTTTAGAATATACGCTCATATTTTGATCTCAGAATACAACTTCATATTTTGACCAGGAAAAAAGAACCTGAATTAAAAATGTATAAATAATTAGAAACCACAAGAACTTTAATCTTGCCCCTCAGACAAAGACACAGATACACAGACCTTCATAACATTATTCAAGAAAAGGAATAATGATATGGGGTATGCATTCATCATACATCAGTAGCTGGTACAATGGTTCAAGAACTTGTACACCTCAAAATGCATGGTGAACCCATTAGCTCTTAACAACCATTGCTGGATTAATACTACTGCTCTTGCCACTGCAGGTCCATTAAGAAATGTAATATTGCTGAATTATAAAACAAAGTATTGTACAGATCCTGGTGAACCAGATAGTCTCAAGACATGGCCACCTCATGAGATATCACAATGTATCAACGAAACTGAACAATTAAGTGTTAAGTCTGAGAGGATGGGAAGAGGGAGAAACAAGAGATATCACTGATTAAGTACAGCGATAGCTTTTATTAGTTCCCAATTTTATTATGGTAAAACACAAAAATAACCAAAGACAGATCTAAAGTAAGTCAAAAGCAACTTGTAATAGCATGTGTGGTGATAGAAGTACCTTGTAAGAAAGAAGTTTCCCCATGCTTTAATTTATATTAGGGCTGTCGATTAATCACAGTTAACTCACGCGATTAACTCAAAAAAATTAATCATGATTAAAAAAATGTATCGCAATGATCACAGTTTTAATCACACTGTTAAACAATAGAATTCCAATTTAAATTTATTAAATATTGTGGATGTTTTTCTATATTTTTATATATATTGTATACTGTGTTGTAACTGAAATCAAAGTGTATATTATTTTTACTATAAATATTTGCACTGTAAAAGTGATAAACAAAAGAAATAGTATTTTTCAATTCACCTCATACAAATACTGTAGTGCAATCTCTTTGTCATGAAAGAGAAACTTACAAATGTAAGGGTTTTTTTGTTACATAACTGCACACAAAAACAAAACAATGTAAAACTTCAGAGCCTACAAGTCCACTCAGTCCTACTTCTTGTTCAGCCAATTGCTAAGACAAACAAGTTTGTTTACATTTACAGGAGATAATGCTCCCCTCTTCTTATTTACAATGTCATCCTAAAGTGAGAACAGGCATTTGCATGACACTTTTATAGCCAGAATTGCAAGCTATTTACATGCTAGCTATGCTAAACATTCGTTTGCCCCTTCATGCTTCGGCCATCATTCCAGAGAACATGCTTCCATGCTGATGACACTCATTAATAAAATAATGCATTAATTAAATTTGTGACTGAACTCCTTGGGGAAAAATTGTATGTCCCCTGCTCTGTTTTACCTGCATTCTGCCATATATTTCAGGTAATAGCAGTCTCGGATGACATGTTCATTTTAAGAAAACTTTCAGTGCAGATTTGACAAAATGCAAAGAAGGTACCAATGTGAGATTTCTAAAGATAGCTACAGCACTCGACCCAAGGTTTAAGAATCTAAAGAGGGACGAGGTGTGGAGCATGCTTTCAGAAGTCTTAAAAGAGAAACACTCCATTGTGGAAACTACAGAACCTGAACTACCAAAAAGAAAATCATCCTTCTACTAGTGGCATTTGACTCAGATAATGAAAATGAACATGCGGCGGTCTGCACTGTTTTAGACTGTTAGCGAGCAGAACCCATCATCAGCATGGACGTGTGACCCCTGAATGGTGGTTGAAGCATGAAGGGACATATGAATCTTCAGTGCATCTGGCACGTAAACATCTTGCAACACCGGCTACAACAGTGCTATGAGAAAACCTGTTCTCACTTTCAGGTGACATTGTAAACAAGAAGTGGGCAGCATTATCTCCTGCAAATGTAAACAAACTTGTCTGTCTGAACGACCGGCTGAAGAAGAAGTAGGACTGAGTGGACTTGTAGGCTCTAAAGTTTTACATTGTTTTATTTGTGAATGCAGTTTTTTGTACATAATTCTACATTTGTAAGTCAACTTTCATGATAAAGAGATTACACTACAGTACTTGTATTGGGTGAACAGAAAAATACTATTTCTTTTGGAGTTTTTTTATAGTGCAAATACCTGTAATCAAAAATAAATATAAAGTGAGCACTGTAAACTTTGTATTTTGTGTTGTAATTGAAATCAATATATTTGAAAATGTAGAAAACATGCAAACACATTTAAATAAATGGTATTCTACGGCCCTCGCTGCTTCCTGCAGCCCTCATTGGCCTTGAGCGGCGAACCGCGGCCAGTGGGAGCTGCGATTGGCCGAATCTGCAGACGCGGCAGGTAAACAAACTGGCCCGGCATGCCAAGGTGCTTACCCTGGCGAGCTGCATGCCAGAGGTTGCCGACCCCTGTACTAAATAAAGTTTGAGAAATTAATATTATTATAATCTTATAGAAAAAATATAAAGGTGCTGTTTGTGTGTGTTTCTGCTGATACAGCAGTCCAGACAGTATCAAAGTTGTGTAAACTAGAAATTTGATTTGTGTATCTTATATGCAAATTTTTGGCCTGTGCAGATATCAGGGTGAAACTGAGACTCAATACGGAGTTGTTATTTCTGCCGAGATTAATGTCCAGGTATAATCTCCCCTAGCAAAATAATCTAAATAAATAAATGTATATATTAAACAGACAGGAGCTAGTTAACAAGTAAAAACCCAAAGCCACTAAAACAAACCAGTAAGAGGGATAAAGATAAGGGACAGCTGAATGAAAAAGTGAGAGGAAGGAATAGATGTGCTGGGAATCTGATAGATAAGAGTAAAACATGTATTAATTTAGGTTCGTTATGATTTATGCATGAGAACGTTTTAATTACTGGGTTTAGAATGGAATGTATATAGATACATACACAGATGAGATAGCTTGGTAAATTGAGTATGCACAAAGTTATGGAACAGGGGATAAAAGATAGATGATTGACAGTAAGACAGTGGAGAAGAAACAGAGACCAGAGTTTTGAAAAGAGTCACTCTGCTCCGAAGAAACATGATTTGGTCACTTACTTTTCTTGCCTTTCTGTTTTTGCATGTATATATAGTTCATAGTGTTAATAACGTTGTCTTAAAAAGTACATAATGAAGGGTAAAAGAAACTTTTAAGCCTGATTGGAGGGGATTTCATGTCTCACTCAAAAATACAATGATCATCTTCTCTCAGTCACTTGCCTGACATAAGTAAGTAGGATGGGAAATGTGTTAAGCAACATTCCAGAAGAAAAGTTAAATATTTAGGCCCAGATTTTTAAAGGTATTTAGGCATTGCTCTGTACAGCATTGAAAATCTTAAGTGATTTAGACAGCTAAGTTCCATTTTCAAAAGTGACTCAGGCACTTGTGATCCTAAGTTCCAGGGATTTTCAATAGGATTTTGGCTCCTAAGTGCCTAAGTCACTTTTGAAAATGTAACGTAGCTCTTTGAACCACTTAGGCTTTGCAAAACCTGAGTGAAACAATGACTGCATACTTTTAAAAATTGATATTTGTCATTAAAATGTGTATTTTGATTGCAAATTATGTACATGCATTCTGAGATTGACCTACTCATTTCAGAAATCTCAAAATAATATACATGTCTATATAAGAAGATTTCAGGATTGTCACTATCTGTGTGTCACTCTGAAGCCTGGAATGACTGTTGAGTAAGTGTGAAGCAATGAAAACAGCTACAAGTATGGCTGAGAGCTCTTTCTGTTCAGTCATTAATCGGATTTAAGGTCTGTTACCATCCAATCTTTAAGCTCTCAGTAATTTTGACTGTGTGGTATAGAGCTACAGTAAAGCATATATCTATACCATGCCAAGAGTCCTACACCATTTTGACATCAGAGGCAACTGGACCAAAACTTATTCTTTAGCTAATCTGCATGCAACAATTTCATTCGTTGTAATGAGGGAGATTGTAGATTACTCAACCTAACTGCAACACCAGTGCAACAGCATGGTTTTTCTCCTACTAGCTCATAAAATGAGACCTCTTGCATAGAGAAGACTGTTTTCAGTTGGATTTTACTAGGACTGCTGATTAATCATTGTTAAGTCATGTGATTAACTAAAAAATAATTGTGATTTAAAAAATTAATCACAATTAATCGCAATTTTAATCACCCTGTTAAGCCATAGAATACCTATTGAAATGTATTAAATATTTTGGATGCATTACAACATTTTCAAATATATTGATTTCGATCACAACACAGAATACAGTGTATAGTGCTCACTTGATCATTTTTACAGTGAAAATATTTGTAATAAAATAATACTATAAATAAAAGAAACAGTATTTTTCAATTCACCTCATGCAATTACCATAGTGCAACCTCTTTATTGTGAAAGTGCAATTTACAAATATAGAATTTTTTTTTGCTATATAACTGCACTCAAAAACAAAACAATGTAAAATTTTAGAGCCTACAAGTCCACTCAGTCCTACTTCTTGTTCAGCCAATTGCTAAGACAAACAAGTTTGTTTATGTGTATGGGACATAATGCTGTCCACTTCTTTTTTTACAATGTCAACAGAAAGGAAGAACAGGCATTCACATGGCACTTTTGTAGCTGACATTGCAAGGTATTTATGTGCCAGATATGCTAAACATTCATATGCTCCTTCATGCTTCGGCCACGATTCCAGAGGACATGATTCCATGCTGATGACTCTCGTTAAAAAATGCATTAATTAAATTTGTGGACTGAACTCCTTGGGGGAGAATTGTATGTCCCCTGCTCTGTTTTACCTGCAGTCTGCCATATATTTCATGTTATAACAATCTTGGATGATGACACAGCACATATTGTTCATTTTAAGGACACTTTAACTGCAGATTTGACAAAATGCAAAGAAGGTACCAATGTGAGATTTCTAAAGATAGCTACGGCACTTGACCCAAGGTTTAAGAATTGAAAGTGCTTTCCAAAATCTGAGAGGGATGTGGTGTGGTGCTTGTTTTCAGAAGTTTTAAAAGAGCAACACTCCGATGCAGAAACTACAGAACCCAAACCACCAAAATAGAAAATCAACCTTCTGCTGGTGGCATCTGACTCAGATGAGGAAAGTGAACATGCATCAGTCTGCACTACTTTGGATCTTATCAAGCAGAACCCATCATCAGCATGGATGCATGACCCCTGGAATAGTGGTTGAAGCATGAGTGGGCATACGAATCTTTAGCGCATCTGGCATGTAAATATCTTGCGACGCCAGTTACAACAGTACCATGTAAATGCCTATTCTCACTTACAGGTGACATTGTAAACAAGAAGTGGGCAGCATTATCTCCTGCAAATGTAAACAAACTTGTTGGTCTGAGTGATTGGCTGAATAAGAAGTAGGACAGAGTGGACTTGTCAGCTCTAAAGTTTTACAATGTTTTATTTTTGGATGCAGTTTTTTGTACATAATTCTACATTTGTAAGTTCAGCTTCCATAATAAAGAGAATGCACTACAGTACTTGTATTAGGTGAATTGAAAAATACTATTTCTTTTGGTTTTTACAGCATAAATATGTGTAATAAAAATAAATATAAAGTGAGCACTGTACACTTTGTATTCTGTGTTGTAATTGAAATCAATATATTTGAAAATGTAGAAAACATCCAAAAATATTTAAATAAATGGTATTCTATTATTGTTTAATATCGCGATTAAATCACACGATTAATCATGATTAATTTTTTTAATTGTGCGATTATTCACGATTAACTTTTTTAATCGCTTGACAGCCCTAGATTGCATTTATTCTTAATTCAGCATTATAGTGTTATTTGAGGCACTGCAGTTATAGATCAACTGGTATATACATCATAGCTCATTTTAGTAGCGGTTTATAACTTTGGAGGGCCCATTTGCTTTCTCTGAAAGGTTTTCTTTTCTCAACAGTAATGAGTAATGATCCCTCCATCTTCCCATTCACTCTACAAGTGACCACATGTGCACATACACACATACATCCATAAAATTCTTACTTTATAACTTTGATCTTCTGGCCAGGAAGTGCTGAATAAGAGTAGACTGACAAGGAAGCTCAGCATAGAAGCTGAGCAAATATTTTTTTTATCTGAGTATGCTCTCAAATAAAAAACTGAATTTGCTTCAAATTGTGTTTGTACCTCTTGTGTGTTTGCTCTATGCAAACAGTCTAACACCTGGGTCACCTGGAATGTATGTTCTCAGAAAAAGTGCATTTAAGCAAACAAAATGGAATAGTTAGGGAAGGAAAATAGTGAATTGATAAATATCCTTTTCTGGAGACCTAATTGTATGAGTTACCATGTTGCATGAATTATCCAATCAGAGATCAAGATCAAAACCATGCAACAAGTGTCTAGTCAAAACTAGCCAACCCATGATGTATTTTGAAAATCACTCAAAATAAAATGTTGATGAATGATTACTAGATTAATGTTTTTCAAAGAGAATTCAACAAATAACTTCAAATAGTGAATACATTTTCAATAAAACCATAAGTTGATAGCTAAAATTTCAAAAACAGAAATACAAGATAAATTCACTATAGAAATAATGTACTATGAATTAGTTGCTCAGACTCACTAACATGTTATGTAACCCAAAAAAGCCAGTGTTGAAACACACAAGGTTCCATTTCCCAGAAGCATCATTACACTCTGTGGCACTTCTATTCTCTGCTAGCTCAGGAGCGGAACATGATATGAAACTGAGCCCTGACCTGACACATGGAAACCAAGGCTAATCAGCATGAATTGGCTCTGAGAACAAATTAAGAAAAAAAAATCCTTCTGGACATTTGCTATTTCAGACTGAGTTCAATCATACCCACAGAGGAAATAAAGCAGTTATAAAAAATCATGTTTATAAAATAATTTCTTTGCAAATGAAAATACAATTTGGGTTTAAAAAGTAGCTATTTGCTTGACATATCGGTGTTAAATTCCATTACAAACCATGCAAGTGACCCCAGGATTCAAAATAAATGTTTGATTAGTTTTAATACCGTGTTTCTAACTGCTGCTGCAGCAGGCCTGCTAAGACTGAATGAACTCGTATGCATTGAGTCATAAGGTCAGACACAGCTGTTTGCTTCCCAGGATCATAGCAGAGCACATCCACATAAGACATGGATAAATGAATGGCCTCATTCCAACATATGTACAATATTTCTAAAAATCTAAAGGAAAGTCTGGGTGAATATGATCTAACTCTGGGAAATAAGTTGCTGCCACATGGCAGCAATGTATGAAGTTTAGGACAGAGAACAGATGTTTCCATGCATGCCCTCCACTTAATTTGAAAATTTTGAATATTAGAAACTCCCAAAGGACATGAAGAGGTATTTTTTTATATAACAGATGCCTTCTAAAAAAACTACCTGAAAACTAAGTGCAAGAAGCCCCCATGTTTGTAATAATAATTAGCACTTACACAGCACTTTACTTATCCAATATGTTTCACAACTATTTACTAATAAATTTTCACCTCACTGATTTTTCCCATCAGTAGAGTAGACAAGTGTTATTTCCTCTACCCTACTTCCCCTCCCCCATCTTTTTAACTTCCAGGAAAACAGATACAAATGGCTTAATTTCACTTATGCCAGTTAAATGAAAAGAAATTGAAGTCAATGGAATTACATCAGTGTAAAATTTATGAAAGTGAAAGGAGAATCAGACCTGAAAGGTTAATCCAGGATTCATCCAGTGGCACACGGTGACTCAAAAGGTTGAGCCAGAATTATAACTCAGGAGGGTCTGTCTCCTAACCCCATGCTCTGTCCATCAAACCATGTTGCCTCTCATTTATATCCACAAATGTACATCTACCTTTTACATCTAGATTTTTTGAAACATTATAGCTTGTCCAAATGGTGTTCCATTGGACCCCGTGTCTGCTTAGCAAAGGGCAAATATGATTATATTCTAAGTAAAAGACTAACCAGGGAAAAATATTTTAGTGTTGTTGCCCATTTACTATTTTCATTATTATGCCAATGTTTAATGTAGTCATCTGCATATATGTTTCAATACTCCATGTATGTATAGATGATTTTTATAATTCCATAAGAGAGTCACTTGGCATTCAGGGGAAGGGCCTTTCAAATTATTTGGAAATGTCAAGCAGTATTCTTCCTATCCCACATCTATGGCAGGACTCAGAAAGTTTGCTGGAATATGCAAGAAGGACCAGATCTGATTGCAAAAAACTAGGCTGGCAGAATGAGAAGCTCTGGAAAGAAAGGACTAAAAATGCCAGGTTTGGCACAAATAAAACTTAACTCCAGCAGTAATACCCAGGCAGAACTAATGGGAGGAAACAGCAATAGAAGAGAAGGGAATATTGGAATAATTGGAAGGGAAGGAAATGGAAGGGAATATGAGGTGCGAAGGAGTCCAGGAAAGCTGGCTGTATTTTAAAGAAGCCTTATTGAGGGTGCAGGAACAAACCATCCCGATGTGCAGAAAGAATAGCAAATATGGCAGGCAACCAGCTTGTCTTAACACTGAAATCTTCGGTGAGCTTAAACACAAAAAGGAAGCTTACAAGAGTGGAAATGTGGTCAGATGACTAACAAGGAGTATAAAAATATTGCTCAAGCATGCAGGGGTGTAATCAGGAAGGCCAAAACACAACTGGAGTTGCAGCTAGCAAGGGATGTGAAGGGTAACAAGAAGGGTTTCTACAGATATGTTAGCAGCAAGAAAAGGTCAGGGAAAGTGTGGGATCCTTGATGAATGGGGGAGGCAATCTAGTGACAGATGATGTGGAAAAAGCTGAAGTACTCAATACTTTTTTTGCCTCAGTCTTCACAGACAAGGTCAGCTCCCACACTGCTGTCCTGGGCAACACAGTATGGGAAATAATAGAATCACAGAATATCAGGGTTGGAAGGGACCTCAGGAGGTCATCTAGTCCAACCTGTCCCCAGAACAGTCTAGATCCATCCTCTTTGGAACCCTCTTTCAGGTAGTTGAAAGCAGCTATCAAATCCCCCCTCAGTCTTCTCTTCTGCAGACTAAACAATCCCAGTTCCCTCAGCCTCTCCTCATAAGTCATGTGCTCCAGCCCCCTGATCATTTTTGTTGCCCTCTGCTGGAGGAGGGCCCTCCACTGGGGAGGAGGTGAGCAGCCCTCAGTGGTGAAAGAACAGGTTAAGGACTATTTAGAAAAGCTGGACATGCACAAGTCCATGGGTTCAAATGTAATGCATCTGAGGGTGCTGAGGGAATTGGCTGATGTGATTGCAGAGCCATTGGCCATTATCTTTGAAAACTTGTGGAGATCGGGGGAGGTCCCGGACGATTGGTAAAAGGCAAATATAGTGCCATTTTTAAGAAAGGGAAGAAGGAGAACCCAGGGAACTACAGACCGGTCAGCCTCACCTCAGTCTCTGGAAAAATCATGGAGAAGGTCCTCAAGGAAACCCTTTTGAAGCACTTGGAGGAGAGGAAGGTGATCAGGAACAGTCAGCATGGATTCACCAAGGGCAAATCATGTCTGACCAACCTGATTGCCTTCTATGATGAGATAACTGGATCTGTGGATATGGGGAAAATGGTGGATGTAATATATCTTGACTTTAGCAAAGCTTTTGATACGGTCTCCCACAATATCCTTGCCAGCAAGTTAAAAAAGTATGGATTGGATGAATGGACTATAAGGTGGATAGAAAGCTGGCTAGCTTGTCAGGTTCAACAGATAGTTATCAACGGCTCAATGTCTAGTTGGCAGCCAGAATCAAGCGGAGTGCCCCAGGGGTCAGTCCTGGGGGCAGTTTTGTTCAACATCTTTATTAATGATTTGGACGATGGGATAGATTGCACCTTCAGCAAGTACACAGATGATACTAAACTGGGGGGAGAGGTAGATACATTGGAGGGTAGGGATAGGGTCCAGAGTGACCTAGACAAATTGGAGGGTTGGGCCAAAAGAAATCTGATGAGGTTCAATAAGGACAAGTGCAGAGTTCTGCACTTAGGATGGAAGAATCCCATGCACCGCTACAGGCTGGGGACCAACTGGCTAATGAGCAGTTCTGCAGAAAAGGACCTGGGGATTACAGTGGATGAGAAGCTGGATATGAGTCAGCAGTGTGCCCTTGTTGCCAAGAAGGCTAACAGCATATTGGGCTTTATTAGTAGGAACACTGCCAGCAGATCGAGGGAAGTGATTATTCTCCTCTATTCGGCACTGGTAAGGCCACATCTGGAGTATTGTGTCCAGTTTTGGGCCCCCCACTACAGAAAGGATATGGACAAATTTGGAGAGAGTCCAGTGGAGGGCAATGAAAATGATCAGGGGGCTGGGGCACATGACTTACGAGGAAAGGCTGAGGGAACTGGGCTTGTTTATTCTGCAGAAGAGAAGAGTGAGGGGGTAGCAGGAAGCAGATTGGCAGTTCCTGACGGGAAGTCATCAGTGAAAAGAGGAATCCAAAATTGTAAAACAGGCAATGGGTAACCTGAGGGTTGAAGGAGCCTAGTACAGGAAAACTCTGTTGGGAGATTACACAATAAGAAGGATCCAGGAAATGTCTTCAGAATGGAGTTCTTCCAAGGGACTTTGGGTAACATATGTGTCTGTAAACTGGAAAAAGGTAAAAGTATTCCTGTATATTGATTTTACCTGTGATTTGTTATAGTGTTTGCTTTACACTGTTAATCTCAGTAGCTGTATAGTTGGATAAAACACACCAGCTGTCTGTATGCTAAAATGTATCAAATTAATGTTTGTGTTTGAATGGGACAGACTCGGTTAATAAAAGCTATTAGCTCCTAGTACTGATCCCTGAAGAGCCCCACTAGAGACACCCACATTTGATGATGATTTCCCATTTACTACTATTTTTTGAGGTCTGTCAGATAGCTGGTTGTTAATCCATTTAATGTGGGCTCTGTTGATATTGTATAGTGTTAATTTTTTTTAATCAGAATGTCATGCAGGACTAAGACAAATGCCCTACAAAAGCCTAAGTATATCATATCTACACAGACAGAAACCTTTATCAACCAAACTTGTAATCTCATTATGGAATTAAATCAGGTTTGTTTGACTTGACCTATTTTCCATAAAAACACATTGACTAGCATTAATTATATTCCTATAGAAAAAAACAATGTTGGGCACCCCAAGATGGAGCATCAATTTCCATGAGATTTCAAACCTCTGGAAAACATTTTTTTCAAGAATATTTTACATGACTGTTTATCAAATTCAGACTGAAACACTGGAAAATACTAGTTGTTGAATATTAAATATTTGTAGAAAAAATGGTAATTTTAATTCCCATCACATTTCCCCCAGTTTTGTTCCATACTGTTTCTTAGTTGTCAATGCTACAACAGTAGAACCCCATTTATCTGATCTAATTGGGACCGGGGCCAGATCGGATAATCAAAAATTCGGATAATCCAGAGAATGGAAAGTGCGAGGCTGCAGTGACATCTAGTGTCCACCGGGGAGATTGCCTGCTTCTGGACCTGTGTGGGCTGGTTGTTTGATTAATATGGCAAGCCAGATAATGTAGGCCTGTCTAAATGGGCTTCTACTTTATTTCATTATGTATATATTTTGGACTGTTGAGGCCTTTGTTATTTGAGTGTATATAATTGGGTTTTTTTAATTGCACATCTTTCAGACTTTGGAGGTATGCAAATTTTCTGCACCTCATCCTAATCCTAAAACTTACCACCAATGTATTATAAAACAGCATTCTACAGCCAGTTAGCTATGGAATCCCTCTTAGTTGTTGTTCTCTACTTGCTTTACCTGTAAAGGGTTAACAAGCCTTTTACACAGGTAAAAGGAAAGGAGTGGGCACCTGGTCAAAAGAGCCAATGTAGGGCTAGAACTTTTTAAAATTGGGAAAAAACTTCCCTTTGTCTGTGTGTTGTTGTTCTCTGGGGAAGAGGGGAACAGGGAGCAGTTATGCTGTGAGAAGCTTTAAGCCAGATATGAAAACCTATCAGATCATACCTAGAAATTGCTTATCTGAAACCCCAAATATGTAAGTAAATTAGGGAATTTCTAGGAAGACGCGATTAAGTTTATTTCTGATTATTACTTATTGGCTTGTGGACTCCTCTGTGCTAACGCCAAATGCTTTTGTTTTACTTGTAACCTTTAAGCTTGACCTTAAGAAGGTTATTCTTGATGTTTAAATATTATAAGTGGGTTTTTTTAAATCTAGCAAAAGCCTAAGTGTCAGATGTATTTTCTTTCTTTTTGTTTTTAATAAAATTCACCTTTTTTAAGAACGGGATTGGATTTTTGTGTCCCTAAGTTATTTGTGCACATGTCGTTTAAATAGCTGGTGGCAACGGCTGATTTCCTTTGTTTTTCTTTCTGAGCTCTTCCCCCAAGGGTGGCAGGGTGAAAGGGCTTGAGGGTATCCCACAGGAAGGAATTCCCAAGTGCACCTTTCTGGATTCAAAGGGTTTTTTTGCACTTGGATTATGGCAGCATTTACCCATCCAAGGTTAGAGAGAAGCTGTAACCGTGGGAGTTTAATACAAGCCTGGAGTGGTTGTATTAATTTTTAAAATCCTTGCGGCCCCCCACCTTCTGCACTCGAAGTGACAGAGTGGGGAATCAGCCTTGACATACCCTTATTAGACAGCCACCCAAAATTCATTCTTGTTTTGCGAAGTCCATTTCCACAAAGGCTTCCTATAACCTCCCAGACAGCAAGGGAAAGGTAGCTGACAGCTGTTATTCACCTAATTCTTTAGGCTTTAGAAAGCAAAGTGAATTCTCACACACTGTATCCAGCCCACAGTATATTTAGGTGTGTGTATTGTGCATATAAAAATAGTCCTAATTTCCAACCTATATCAACAAATTATGTATCTGCAAACAGGCTTCCTCCTTATGATCACATCTCTGAATCAAAAGCATCAGGAACTCATTTATTTGGTCTCATTCTTGCCTTAATTTTCATCAGCAGTAAACAGCTCTTCTCATTCTTTTAGAAATGGATCTCACTATGATATGGATGATACAAAATAGGCAATCCTGAGCCAGTAAATTTAAATGGCACTTCCCACATATAACATGAAAATGGGGCAAACACAGGAGCAGCCAGTAGAGCAAAGCTGGATAAAGCTTTAAAATCATCTCAAGCCTCCAAGCAAAAAGAGACAAATTATGTTCTCTGAAGTGAATGAGTCACAAGCACATATCAGAGGGGAGAATGTAAGCTGTAGTCAGTATTTCTTTGCCATTTTCTACTGCTTCTGATTAAGATTTGCAACCAAAAGAAGGGGGAAATAGGTATTCTTCCTATTCTTTCTGTTATACTGGAGTGTAAATAAATAAATAAAATCTATCATGTTAATAACAGAGGAGACAAAAGACAGAAATAGAATACTGGGCAGATCGTCAGAGACAAAGATCTATCTGAGATGAGTGACTTGGATCAATGCTGAAGCAATAAAAGCCAAATGAAAATGGACTGCATTAAACTTAAAATGACCTTTCCCATATAGTCCAGGTAAAGCAGATAAATGCAGGTGATTGGAATGTATTGAATGTTGACAGCTCTATAGTCCCAGCTTCTGTTTCTGTTTCCCAATCTCAGTTCAACTTTACCAACCTGCCCAATTCAAGATTGCTTTACCTAAAAGACAGAAAGAGAGGAGCAATCTCATGAGAGCAAAGCTGTCAGTTCACAAAACTGTTTTTGTTTTATTTCTTCCTTTTTGGTATTTCCTTCATGACATTTTAGTGAAAACCATATACACACATATGTATTTTCTACATTGATATTCATTCTAATCTTTTGTCGTTTATAAAAGAATAGCATACCTCAGAAAAATTGTGTCTCATCCATTGCTTAAGGCTTCTTGTTCACCTTTCCATAGATGAGCCTTCTTTTACAATAGAGGAATACCTTTATTAATGTCACACACTGAGAAACATTCATGAAACTGAATACACCTGTCAAACTTTCCAAGAAACAAGCTGTAATGTGCCCTTCTTCAGTGTCATATGGGCATTTAAACCTTAATTTAAGCATCCATAAGTCATTTTATTTAACATGACTTTTTTGGCAGCATATTTTGAGGTATGGAAGGGAGGAACTCTCATATACTCTTCAAAGGTATCTGCTATCACCTGCAACACGAAGGCATTGCTTTATAAATAAGCTCAATATTCTGCAATGAATCATTAAAAACACCCATTATTTAAGACTAAATTCAAAATATACATACCAAAGAGTCAACCAGCGCTGAATAGTCAGGATAGCAACAAATAGGTGAGGGCAGATGTGTCAACTTTATAAATCGTCAGCATGAGAGTCATATTTTGCAACAATAGTTTTTTATTCTGACATTCCCTACTCCTTGCACCTTTATGCTGTGGAAATGCCTCTTGTGCTTATATATTTCATCATCTTTTACTGTAGTCACATTAGAAACATGGCTGAGGCATTACGGATTACAGATTCATCTTCATGCCAGTCCCCTCTAACCTTTCTACAAATGCTGTGCTTAGGACAATCAGACCATCCTTTTGGTAAGAGAAAGGTAAAAAAAAATGACACTTTCTTCTGCTAACTTCCAAACAGCCAAGGCCTGACTCTCCTCTCCTTTGTAGCTGTTTTATGTCAGCATAACTCCATTGACTCCAACGGTGTTAATCCGGATTTAGAGTGGTGTTAGTGAAGAATCAAGATTACAACCACATTGGACACACCGTTCATAGCCTTTACTACTTTATATGATACATGGTTCATTATAAGCCCTATCTCTCTATTACTTTCTCTTTAAATTTACCAAGGAAGTTAAGGTACTGCATAATCTACATGACAAAGAAGCCATCAGTGTCAGTCTCACTCTCCAAACATCTATGATCTCAATTAACAGAAAAACATCCAATATGCATATTAATATATTTATATGTGCATCGCAGCGTGACTAAGTGTCTTGGTAAAAAGGTTATGTATGGCATCCCAATATGTATGCAGCTCTGATCCTCTGCCTCACAATGTATTCTTATATCTCTGTTTAACTTCACCACCACAATTTCTACCTAAATAAATAATTCCACATTCCCCTATAATAATATATGCTCATGCAGAGCTTAAAATTAGAGGGAATGTGAAGTACTCTATTTAATGGTATAAAATGTTGGTAGTTAAAACTGTATTAATTATTCATTTATGTGTGCAGTAGGTTCCTTCAATGTGTGTTAGACATAATTTATCACATGTCCAGAATATCAGATATTAACTGTTTTTCGAAAAATTACTGTTCAAAAGATAATTTTACAACCTCACTTAAATGACTTTTATGGTTTGTGAATACAAGTGAAAGAAGAGAAGTATACCATGTCTCATGTTATTTAAATTTAAATAAATTCTCTAACACATTTGCCCATTAAGTAATCCAGATGCTAGGCTTAAGGAATCTCATCCTTAACTACCAAGGCTGCTCCGCTTCAATGTATGGAATATTGCAGCTGTGGCTAGCACTCTTTACCCTAATTTTACCCAAACATCATTTTATTCCATATGCTCTCTTTCACTCCTTTATGGGGAGCATGGATCAGCGTTCATGTTGCACTTCCCATCAGTACACAGCCCAGGCCAGGGAAGCTAATGATCCAACTAGCAGACCAAATTCAGAGATGAATCCTGGTCATGTGCCACCTCAGTCACATTGCACATATGCTAAGAAGACTCCTTTGTCACTTAGGCTTCTTTGATTTTATATCTAAGGGTTTGTTTACACAGGGACATTGTGTGTATGTCTACATTATGGAGCCTATGCTGGCATAGTCCAACAATGTTGACACAGACTACACTGACAGAAGGAGTTTCTTGGCTAGTGTAGGAACAACATCTCCCTGAATTATGTTAGGCCTACCTACATTAATTAATTAATTAATTAATTGAGATATTCTATCTCCTAGAACTGGAAGGGACCTTGAAAGGTCATTGAGTCCAGCCCCCTGCCTTCACTAGCAGGACCAAGTAGTGATTTTGTCCCAGATCCCTAAGTGGCCCCCTCAAGGATTGAACTCACAACCCTGGGTTTAGCAGGCCAATGCTCAAACCACTGAGCTATCCCTCCCCCCACATCACTCATGGTTGTGAAAATTTTCATACCTTGAGCACCATAGTTTGGTCAACCTAACCCCTGTGTAGATGCAGCTGGGTGGATGGCAGAATTCTTCTGTTAATTTTGTTACTGTCTCTTGGAGAGACGGATTAACTCTACTCATGGAAAATGCTCTTCTGTCGATGTTGGAAGTGTCTACACTACGACGTTACAGTGGCACAGATGCAGCACCATAACTGTGCTGCTGTAGTGGCTGTAGTAGAGACATGCCCTAAATTAAGTCATTGGCAGAATCCTTCTTCCATTGATATAGTTGTATCTGGACTGGTATTTTATTGGCATAGCTATGTTGACCATGTTTTTCACACCTCTGACTGATGCAGCTATGATGATATAATTTTTAAGAGTAGACCAAGCCTCAAGAAACAATCTGAATTAACTAAAGATGTGAATTTAAAACAGATTAGTTAAATTGCCCTAAATCTCTCTGTAGACACTCCCCTTCAAAATTAAAGTGGCTTTAATTCAGTTTGATTTACTTGGTGAATTCAGAATTAGAGTATTCACAGAAGGGTTTAATGTGGTTTTACTGATGTACTTTAAATTCACATCTTTAGCTAATTTGGATTAATTTTCCTGAGTGTCCCCCTGCAGACAAGCTCCTTAGTCTATGTTCCTCTTGGCCTTACTGGTCTTGTGGTATGGCCTCCCACAATTCCTTCACTTCCACGTGACACTGCTGCTGATCCCTGTTATTCCCCTTCACCTGAATCCCCCTATGCAATTTTTTAGTAGATATCCACATTTCTATGACTAGTCCATAGCTGTGCCAGCACAGCTCTTCTCCTCACAGGCCCAGGAGATCCACTACCTCCTGTCTACTCCAGCGCATTCAGAGCATGGAGCCAGAATAATCAGTTGAGCAGATGCACACTACAAGGGAAAGGTGCTAGGTGTGTCCATCAAGCTGGGCAATCAGAAAAAAGACATTTCAAATATATAAGGATTTTTTAACAGGGTAGTGCCTTCCAGTCTCTGTGAGCTCTGGCCAGTGGAACCCACAATTGTGACTAGAGCGGTCAGTGTCAGGCATTGTGGGACAGCTGCAGGAGGACTGGTAGGGTCGACATAGGACACGCAGTGTCTAAACTTCCACTGGTACATCACCACAGTACATCAACCATGGCTCAGCACTGTTTAGGGAGGTAGTGTACCGGAGTACTTATATCAGCGGCAGACAAATCTGAGTGCAGATGCATGCACAAATAGGTTGAGGCAAGGCAACTTACATCAACCTATCTTTGTAGTGTAGACCAGGCTTAAGTCTCTATTCTTTACCTCATCTCAAAATCTCTCTTCCTGTTTCTTCCAGCTAAGAATCTTTTTCCTTTTTCTGTAACCTGTCTCATTAATCTCTTGGATCTATAATATTTAGAGATTTGATCAGCCTTTATATTCCTATAATTTATCAGGAGGTAACAGAGCCAGACATCCAGCAGCTAGAGGGCAATCTAACTCTGTCCATCTTTCAGTCTGACTGTGACACAAGAAAGGTGTTATATCTGTATAGGTGGTGCTGAGGCGAAGGAAGTAAAAGAATTAATTTTAAATGTTTTTTAAAAAGTATCTGCTTTAGTTACAGCCAAAATGCCAAAGGATCATAAACTGGTTCTCATGAGAATGCCAGATAAAATGCACAACTTTAATATTTTTATAGCACAATCCCAAAATAGTAAATGCTAATTTACACATACACATGAAAACCACACTGAAAATAACCTGAGTGAGGCAAATATATCATGCCATTCATAAAATACATTGTATGAGATCCAAGCAAAGAAAGTCACCAGTTATTAGTATCTTTCATACATGATTCAGAGTATGCTTACTCCTGTAAAGGAACCCAGAATAACACCCGGGAGGAGAAGTGGTGGATTCTCCATCACTGACTATTTTAAAATCAAGATTGTATATTTTTCTAAAAACTATGCTCTAGGAACAATTTGGGGGAAATTATACGGCCTGCATTATATAGGAGGTCAGGCTTAATGATCACAATAGTCCCTTCGCGCCTTGCAATTCCTGAATCTATTAAAAAACTTACATTCAGCAGAGCAAATACAAAGAGGCAGCTATACATTTTCTGGTGAGTATTTTCTACATTCCTCTTGCAAAGCAGAGTAGATTAGCAGAGGATATTAGCACAATAATACCATAAATTATCAGAATGCTTAAAAAGCATTTGCCTTGACAACCTGTAATACTAGGATCTTCAATTTGGGATCACAATAGACTGACTCCATTCTGCTTCCCTTAATTTCCTTTTTAAAATTTCCCCTCTGCAAGCAGTGAATGTACAAACTTAATGTTGCTCCTGTACATGTACAGGGATGTGCTGGCCACTGCTTCCCGCCACCCCCATTGGCCTGGAGCAGCGAACCGCGGCCAGTGAGAGCCACGATCAGCCAAACCTGCGGACGCGGCAGGTAAACAAACCACCCTGGCCCGCCAGGGTGCTTACCCTGGTGGGCCGTGTGCCAAAGGTTGTCGATCCCTGGTTTACAACCTAACATTGACTTAATGCAGCTTTAAAATTTTACTATTTGCTTTTTTTCTTGTCTCTGCTTCTCTCTGATTCTGTATTTCTGGTTCCAAATGAGATGTGTGGTTGACAGGTCAGTTTGTAACTCTGGTATTCATTACTCTGAGTTTCTACTGTATGCATCATTGAGTCACTGGCATTCTTAGATACATAATTCTATGAAGTCTTAAAAAAAGTGTTTGCATTTGTTCCTGAACCTTTGTATCTAAAAGAAGAATGGGACAAATTTATCTTTGGTTTAATTCAAAGGATCAGGGAGATTACAGCAGGGATGAATATAGCCTAATAAATTTAAGTGAGAATGATATTTCTTCTACTTATTTACAAACTTGAAATATGAAGCCATGCATGGGTGGAAATCCTTGGAGCTACTAGCAAATTTTAAAAGTATGTATGTGTTCAGAACTTCGAAGAATAAAAATATCTGGATGGTATTTTTCCATATTGAAATAGGTTTAGAGTCCACAGTCAGATTGCTGAACTTTTGGCATCATTCACAACATTATGTGCAAATGTGATTAATGTGAATTATATATTGCAGTGTTCTGAATAGGTGGTCTTTGAACTAAGAATGGCCAGTAGTGCCTTTGCCAGTAGTTCACAGAACAGAACATTTTGGGAAGCAAGAAGTGAGAACTGAGGGGGAAGACGATCCATGAGGGGGAGCTCTTTCTTATGAAGTGGCTCTTCAGAATGAAACAGTAAGAGAACCTCTGATTTGTTTAATGCACAAACACACACAAGCACAAGTTCTCGCCTAAGTCACATCTAATGACTTTAGTGGGTTTGAATAGTTGAAACTGAGGACAAAATGTAGCCTAAACATTTTTGTATTGTGATTATATGTCTGCAATAAGCAATATACACATACATATCTATCTATCTACATATATCTATCTACCTATCTATCTATCTATATATACATATATATATATATATACAAACACACACTTGCTCATGTATGTGTACATTTTTTCAAAATCCTGATGCTACAGTTACTTGCGATAAGCCCGATTTTTGGATCCAGAAGCAACCTTAGAGTAACAGAAAATAGGTGTGCTAAGGAAGTCGAACCCTTGGAATGGTGTTGGCCATAATTATCTTACAACACCCTCTATGATCAGTATATATTGCAAGATGAATGGTGCTTTCACATTCAGACAAAGAAAGCATGAAAAGGAGAGAATGGGCTCTAAAAGTAAATAATCTGACCAACTGGACATAAATTATTTTCAAATGATATAGTTTTTAAAAGATCATAATAGACAGGGGAAATCACTTTTATGAAGACAAAGCTTTTTTTTTTTTTTTTGCATTTCACGTGCTTCTGAATAAACTTTGCAGAAAACTGTATAATGAACAGAGCTGCTACATGGTTTGGTCTTATAGCTATTTATAATTTTTGCCCAAAACATGTTTTCCAGATGGTGGCAACCTCAGATCTACAACTGTTCTCAAATGCTGCCATCTAAAGGCTAAAACAGAGTACAACCATAGAAATGTGCTTATAGAAAAAATTAGGGCAAATGAGATATGATTCAGGGACATCCAAGATTAGTGAGATTAAAAAAAAAATCAGGCCTGCTGTTCTAGCTCTCACACATCAAATTCAGTCACAATTAAACTCATATTTCTAGTTCAACTATAAATGCTTTTTGCATGTAGTTCAGTCAAAAGATAGGTTAGGATTCAACATGACAACATTATCAACCATATTATTGATGTGTCATCATACTTTTAAATAAAGATAAATACATCTAAGTGATCAGAAGAATAACCCATGTACTTGATGTTCACCACTGGTAGGTTTATGATGTCTCATACAGTATGTGGTCTCTTTTTTATCAAAGCAGGTTAGTTATGTTAACTCATTAACAAACATGAAATGCACAATATACAAGCTGCTTGGACATCTGTAATGTTGCTGATCTTATAAATATGTAGGAAAAACAACATAAACAACAACACTTAAGAAATATTCCTTTTAAAAAATTTAATCTATTTTCATTTTGTAATTAAAAAACCAAATCTGGTCAGACCTTGCTATTTTGCATGTGATTTAATTCTTATGAGACAAGCTTTAAATATAGTAGGTAAATTGATAGTTATTTTAGGATCTTTTCATCATCTTGATAAATTGAATGGTACATTTATGTATAGTAAAAGAACCTACTTAGCTAAACGTAATGCACATTTAATACAGTTCATATCTGCCATCTTTATAGTGCTTAAAACTATTTTAAAAATTAAATAATAATTTGCTTTACTGAAACATATATGTGTTTTAGATTTTAGCTTTGAAATTGCTGGATTTCCTGATATGAAGAAGTCTGCTGAATGATTTTTGTGGGTGGTGATGGGAAGAAGGGAGTTGCTAGGGGGATGGACAGCAGGTATATTTCAGGTTTTATATCAACATTTTTGGCATTTTTTAGCCAATTTTTCCACTGCTCCTGATCTATATGTGCCATCTGTTGGTGCCTCTCTATTTCCCAGTGTGAAATTGACCAGAACTAGGGTAAGTAGAGATAAGGGGTGGTGCAAAATCATTTGTTGGGATTTTTTTCTTTTTTTTAAATCTTTTAAAGTGAATTTAATATTCATGAAAGTGGAGAGCTAAAGTAGATATAACTAGTGAGTAAGCTTCGCACTGGCAGAAATTTATGAAAAAGGAAAAAAATCTTGTGAAATACCTCAGTCCTGATCTGCAATCACTCTTTTATTAGTGTGCTGGACCGCCCAAGATGAGACTGGCAAATGTATCTAATTTTGTCACATTGAGTGCTAGTTTTTTGATGTAATTTAGGGAAAACACCATTAACATGTATTTACTAGTGAAGTAAACCAAAGTCTGAATTCACTAACTCCACTCTTTCATTTCCATAAGTCCCAGCCTTAATTTCAACAGCCTAGTCGGTAAAATAGTTTAAAATAGCAATGAAGAGCTGCAGCTGTAAAAACTGTCAAATAACCAATAATTACAAAACACTCTGAATTTGTTTTTGCAGTGAGCAGAATGAATTACCCAAATTCATAATCAGTTATACATCACCAGAATTTTTTTTCTCTAAACTTAAATGTTAATTTTTTACAGCTGCATATTAATGAACACTTACAGTATGAAATCGCTGTAGTAACTACAGGTTCAAACCCACTCCTCCCCCCCAAACCTCTAGTATATTGTCTATTACTACCTTGGTTTCCTTAACAAGAGACTGGCAATAAGTAAGTGTCTTATTTTTATTCCACATCTATTTTTGTTGGTCTAAAAATGAGGGTATTCTCCAGACTGAATGCTCTTGGGAAAAATAAAAATTGTAGTGAAGTTTAAGGCTGTTCAGTGGTCTGCAATGTAATGGTACTGATGGGAATGAAGTTAGTTCTGACAAATTAGGGCGAAACCTACAGAACAGAATTCAAGAAAGGGAACATTCAAAAAGATTATCACTGTATAGTATACCCCAGAAGATAAGATATTTAGGCCACTGATTCAGATAAGAAAATAAGGTTTAGGCAATAGATTATATTTAAAACATTTTGCCTTTCAACATTTTGCATTGCTCTGATTAAACACCAGCCACTTTCAAGTCTCTTAGAAATGATTTAACATTAGTAGTACTGTAGTAACACAGCATACTGCTTAACCTGTAATGCTATTTTTCTGAAGCTAGTATTTCAGGGACTTAATATGAAGAATATAAGGGTGAAGCTGTGGATGTGGTATACCTAGACTTTAGTAAGGCATTTGATACGGTCTCGCATGATATTCTTATCGATAAACTAGGCAAATACAATTTAGATGGGGCTACTATAAGGTGGGTGCATAACTGGCTGGATAACCGTACTCAGAGAGTTGTTATTAACGGTTCCCAATCCTGCTGGAAAGGCATAACGAGTGGGGTACCGCATGGGGTCTGTTTTGGGACCGGCGCTGTTTAATATCTTCATCAACAACTTAGATATTGGCATAGAAAGTACGCTTATTAAGTTTGCGGATGATACCAAACTGGGAGGGATTGCAACTGCTTTGGAGGACAGGGTCATAATTCAAAATGATCTGGACAAATTGGAGAAATGGGCTGAGGTAAACAGGATGAAGTTTAACAAAGTCAAATGCAAAGTGCTCCACTTAGGAAGGAAAAATCAGTTTCACACATACAGAATGGGAAGAGACTGTCTAGGAAGGAGTACGGCAGAAAGGGATCTAGGGGTTATAGTGGACCACAAGCTAAATATGAGTCAACAGTGTAATGCTGTTGCAAAAAAAGCAAACATGATTCTGGGATGTATTAACAGGTGTGTTGTGAGCAAGACACGAGAAGTCATTCTTCCGCTCTACGCTGCTCTGGTTAGGCCTCAGCTGGAGTATTGTGTCCAGTTCTGGGCACCGCATTTTAAAAAAGATGTGGAGAAATTGGAAAGGGTCCAGAGAAGAGCAACAAGAATGATTAAAGTTCTTGAGAACATGACCTATGAAGGAAGGCTGAAAGAATTGGGTTTGTTTAGTTTGGAAAAGAGAAGACTGAGAGGGGACATGATAGCAGTTTTCAGGTATTTAAAAGGGTGTCATAAGGAGGAGGGAGAAAACTTATTCACCTTAGCCTCTAAGGATAGAACCAGAAGCAATGGGTTTAAACTGCAGCAAGGGAGGTCTAGGTTGGACATTAGGAAAAAGTTCCTAACTGTCAGGGTGGTTAAACACTGGAATAAATTGCCTAGGGAGGTTGTGGAATCTCCATCTCTGGAGATATTTAAGAGTAGGTTAGATAAATGTCTATCAGGGATGGTCTAGACGGTATTTGGTCCTGCCATGCGGGCAGGGGACTGGACTCGATGACCTCTCGAGGTCCCTTCCAGTCCTAGAATCTATGAATCTATAAGACACAGTTTCTGCCCCCTGAATCTTACAATCTCAATAGCTCTGCTTTAAATTTTAAGAACCGCAGTTACACTTCATTCGAAATGTAGAATTTCCCAAGTCATATCCAAATTTTTGTACTTACTGGATCTACATCAACGTAGGCAAAATACAATAAAGATATACTCTTGCCTATATTACAGTGCAATGCCTAATCCTATAGACCTTGTAGAACTCCCATTGTTTTGTTTATGTACTGTGGAAAATGAGAAAATAAGCATGCTCAGTCTTATTCTGCAACCCTTATTCTGGATGTGTAAAATATAATGCCCTTCAGGCCGTTCATACTGAACACAAATTTCTCCTACATAGTACATGTAAATAAATTTCATATACCTTTTTCAAGAGCCATCCAATACCCCTCTAGCTGCATTTACCAGTGACAGATGTTTAAATTGTTTAATGACTTTTTCCACTATCCACTTGCACCATGAAAAAGGAAGAGTGGTTAATCATGGATGAGGCCAATCCAGGACAAATACAAGGTTTTCTTATCACATCAAGGTTGCCTTTTTTCCACTTTTAAATAACTATCCTTTGTCTGCTAACCCATAAAATTCAATAATGCTGGTGACATTTACTGTACCTGCATCTGCTGAATTAAATGTTGTCTCAGCTACTGTACTCTGTCCGTCACGGATCACAATGGTTAACCTCCAAAATACTGTCAGTGCCAGAATAAGCGGTACACCAATGTCTCAGTCAAACTACGCAAAGGTGATAGTGTACTCTGATACTAGACTACTCTCTTTTTCCTTAATCTTTTTATGATTTCCTTGTAGTTTATAGTCCATTTGATATTAAAGGGGAGCTTTAGCACCAATAAATTTTTCACAGATTCTGACTAGATCTTATTAGAGTAGAGCTTGAACCCTGTGTAGAGTTGTGCAAAGAATGTAAATTCCATTTCAGAAGGATTTGTAGACTTCAAAATCTGGCTTTGTTCTGAATTGAAATGAAAACTGAACATGTCTTAATTCTCTGCAAATGAAAATGCCAGAAACATGTTTATTTTGGGGCAGTCAAAACATTTTGTTTTGATTTTTACTTTTTATTTTGTATTATATTGCAATATATAATAAAAAGAAAAAAATGAATCAAAAAGTTGTTTTAAAACAAAAAAACAAATTCATTAATTCATTCTGAAAGTGGGATGTTTCAACATTGTCTGATCTGTTTTTTTTTTTTTTTTTTTTTTGAGGGGAAGGAGATCTTCCAAAATGAATTCTGGCAAAATCAAACCTGATTCCCCAACATGTTTTGATTTTGAAGAAACCGCGTAATTCGTCCAAATATTGTTCCATTGAAGTTTCTCTGACCATCTCTACTCCAGGGCTGTGGTGAAGTTCAGATTGTTCCCAAAGTTTATAATGAGTCAAAATTCTGGATCTAAACATCCCAAACTTTGGTAAATTGAGACTCATATCTGAACTTTGCTGCTCAAAACCTTCTCTGGTTATGATATTGTTATAAGTAATCCAATTTCAAATAAATACTGACAACATCTACAGTACCTGTGTATTTCTCTTGATGCAGTGAACCTTTGTATGAAAACATCTTAAAACAAAAAGAAACCTTAATTAAACTCTTCCTATCTGAAAATCAGTTTTTCAGGGTTTCTATTTTATTTACTATTCCCAAGGCAGTGCATAATTGCTGTGATATTTCACATCCAGTTACCTGATGTATTAATATGACTAGCTAAACATGACTCATTATATCGAGATCATTAGAGTCCTATACTTTTTTAGAAAATGTGATTCTCAGAAGAATTATTATTAAATTGTGCTTTTAACCAAGAGAATAGATTTTCTTATTTTAATCAAGTCCATTTTATTATTTTGTGAGCAGTGTGGTTAAATAAGGATGAGTTACTCTGAAGGTAGTTACTGGGTCAACCCTGCTCTCAGTTATATACCTGCAAACTTGCTGACATCAGAATGTGAAATTAGACCCGCTTTTATTTTAAAACAGAGGTCACTATGGTCAGAATGGGAAGAAAGGAGGACTAACATGAACACAATTTCCAGTTGGACATGCACCTGCTTATTACATCTAGAACAAATGTTAACCAATGATTTGGCTCAGAGGCAGGTATTGAGATTTTTAGGTGTCTGTTAACTGATGTAAGCACAAACATTAGAGAAGGATAAACAGGCTCAAAGAAAATAAAAAATGACTGAAAATTTTGCTGGCAACTTGAGCTTAACATTAAAGTTCTGAACTTCATTGAACTTCAATTAACTTTTTAACATTATTGCCTGTTTTTTATCTTCCAAATTCCAGTCACAACCTCAAGCAAGGAGAAAACCCATGACAGAGACTATTCTCATTCCAGGGCGTACTGGAAACTTTACAAAGAAATATGTTTTCACAAGATTTCCAATGCAATTTCAAAACCAAACAGGTTGAGATTAGGGCTGTCGATTAATCGCAGTTAACTCACGCAATTAACTCAAAAAAATTAATCATGATTAAAAAAATTAATCATGATTAATCGCACTGTTAAACAATAGAATACCAATTGAAATTTCTGAAATATTTTTGATATTTTTCTACATTTCAAATATATTGGTTTCTATTACAACATAGAATACGAAGTTTACACTTTATATTATTATTTTTTATTAGAAATATTTGCACTGTAAAAATGATAAACAAAAGAAATAGTATTTTTCAATTCACCTATACAAGTACTCTAGTGCAATATCTTTATCGTGAAAGTGTAACTTACAAATGTAAATTTTTTTGTTATATAACTGCACTCAAAAACAAAATGTAAAACTTTAGCATCTATGAGTCCACGCAGTCCTACTTGTTGTTCAGCCAATCACTAAGACAAACAAGTTTGTTTACATTTACGGGAAATACTGCTGCCTCCTTCTTATTTACAATGTCACCTGAAAGTGAGAACAGGAGTTTGCATGGCACTTTTTTAGCCAGCGTTGCAAGGTATTTACATGCCAGATATGCTAAACATTCATATGCCCCTTCATGCTTCAGCCACCATTCCAATGGACATGCTTCCATGCTAATGATGCTCATGCGAATGATGCATTAATTAAATTTGTGACTGAACTCCTTGGGAAAGGACTGTATGTCTACTGTTCTGTTTTACCTACATTCTGCCATATATTTCATGTTATAGCAGTCTCGGACGATGACCCTGCACATGTTCATTTTAAGAACACTTTCAGAGCAGATTTGACAAAACACAATGAAGGTACCATGTGAGATTTCTAAAAATAGCTACAGCACTCAACCAAGGTTTAAGAATCTGAAGCGTCGTCCAAAATCTGAGAGGGACAAGGTGTGGAGCATGCTTCAGAAGTCTTAAAAAAGCAACACTCAGATGCGGAAACTACAGAACGTGAACCACCACCAAAAAAAAAAAACAACCTTCTGCTGGTGGCATCTGACTCAGATGATGAAAATGAACATGTGTCAGTCCGTTCTGCTTTGGATCATTATTGAGCAGAACCCGTCATTAGCATGGACGCATGTCCTCTGGAATGGTGGTTGAAGCATGAAGGGACATAGGAACCTTTAGCGCAGTTAGCACGTAAATATCTTGCAAAATCGGCTACAACAGTGCCATGCGAACACCTGTTGTCACTGTCAGGTGACATTGTAAACAGGAAAGCGGACAGCATTATCTCCTGCAAAGTGTAACCAATCTTGCTTGTCTGAGCGATTGACTGAAGTAGGATTGAGTGGACTTGTAGGCTCTAAAGTTTTACATTGTTTTATTTTTGAGTGCAGTTATTTTTTGTACATAATTATACATTTGTAAGTTCAACTTTCATGATAAGGAGACTGCACTACAGTACTTGTATTACGTGAATTGAAAAATACTATTTCTTTTGCTTTTTACAGTGCAAATATTTGTAATCAAAAATAAATATAAAGTGAGCATTGTATACTTTGTATTCTGTCTTGTAATTGAAATCAATATATTTGAAAATGTAGAAACCATCCAAAAATATTTAAATAAATGGTATTCTATTATTGTTTAACAGCACGAATAATCACACGATTAATTGAGATTAAGCCACCAGAGAGAAGTGGATCAGGAGAAATTCCACACAGCTAGAAATTTCCAATCTATACTAGCTCCTTAATATGGAAACTGTGGAAGATAACTCAAAATCCAGCTGGTCCAAGAGAACAGAGATATGCAAGGGACACACCTTTGAATGGCAGCTTGGCCCAACCTGTAAGGAAAGCAAGCTTGCCCACAAAGAGTTCTAACACTGTCCGAGGAAAATGGACAGTCAATGTTGGGGATTGAATACGTACAGGAACAGAATGATCATTCTGCAAAGGACAAGCAGAGAAAAGGATGGTATGCTGTCTTCTTGGAGCTAAGATACAAGATGTCACTCTAAGGTTGGATAATCTGCTCAAGTTCACAGGCAAGAATCCTCTGGTGATGGTTCGTATTGACACTAATGACACTCTGTCATGGGATATTGTAGAGATACTAGATGACTTCAAGTAATCTGAAGTGTGCTAAAGAATGTCCAAGCCATTTTCTCTGAGATCATTTCTGTTACAAAAGAGAAGGAAGACAGAAGGCAAAAGACTCGGCACACCACTTCTGAAAGGTTGCCAGCCCCTGCTGTATAGTTTGGATGGCCTCCACCTCAAGAGAAAGGGAACCAGTCTTCTTGGAGACTGGGAGGCTGAAATAGTCAGGAGAGCATTAAACTGATAACAAGAGGGGAGGGTAAAAGAAAGGAAGATATGAACATAGAATCAAGATGTTGAGAACAAAATTAATCAAGGAACCAAAGGACATGAAAGAAGAAATTCTTTAGTTAGCTATACACCAGTGGTGGGAGCATGGATAACAAACAAGAGGAATTGGAATTGCTCATTTATGAGCATAAATTCAAAGTAGCTGGTATTACTGAAAGCTGGTGAGATGATTTTCACAATTGGGATATTGAAATCAATGGTTATAACTCACTTAGGAAAGAATGAGTGGGCAAAAGGGGAGTGGCACTCTATCCTGTTTCTAAGTCACTGATAACGTGGAAGAAAATTATATTGATTGCTTATGGGTCAATGTCCTAACAGGTAAATCACAAGATGAGATATTACTTGGTGACTGCTATAGATCACCATGTCACACAAGGGAACAGGTTGACCAGCTCTCTACGCATCTATCAACAATAGGTAGGCAAAAAAAGCTGTGTGATTGTGGGGGACATATGCTGGAGGTCTCATGCTGCCAGTACTAAAACATCCTTGGATTTTTAAAATATAATAGATGACAATTTCCTAACTCAAAAACTGTTGCAACCAGCAATATATTAGAGCTTATCTTGACAGATAAAGAGGAACTGATCACAGAACTATAAATTAATGGTAGCTTAGGTATAAGTGAATTAGATTTCATCACATTCAGAATATGTAAACAGAATAAAATCTAAACCAGTAATATTTATACCTGGTGCTTTAAAAGGGCCAATTTAAAAAAGCTGAAAAAATTATGAGCCAAATCAGCCAGGAGAAATAATTTAATCAGAAAAAATTTGAATGATAATTGGCAATTGTTGAAGAACACTTTACTAGGTGCCCAAAATGCCACAATCTCATAAGGAAGAAGTCTGTGCTAGTTAAAAAAAAATGGAAATGGTACAATTATCAATAATAATGCAGAAAAGGCAGACGTGTTCAATAAATATTTCTGTTCTATATTTGGGGGGAAAGATGATGAGCTCATCTCCTCATATGATGATAACACTTTCCATTCCACTAGTATCTAATGAGGAATTGATCAGCAGCTGCTGAAGTTAGACATTTTAAAATCAGCAGGTATAGAAAACTTTCATCCAGGAGTTTTAAAAAAGCTGCTTGAGGAGCTTGACCACTAATGTTGATTTTCAATAAGTCTGGGAACACTGGTGAAGTTCCAGAAGATTTGAAGAAAGCTAATGTTGTGCCAATATTTTCAAAGATAATGGAGCAACTGATGTGGGACTTTATTAATAAGGAATTAAAGAAGGATAATACAATTAATGCAAATAAACATGGGTTTATGGAAAATAGATCCTGACAAACCAACTTGGTATCTTTTTTGATGAGATTATAAATTTGGTAAACAAAATTAGTAGTGTAAATGTAGACTCAGAGTTCTGTAAAGCAGTTGACTTGATTTCACATGATATTTTGATTTAAAGATTTGAATGATATAAAATTAATTTGGCACACATTACATGGATTAAAAGCTGGCTAGCTGATAGGTTTCAAAATGTAATTGTAAATGGGGAATCATCATCAAGCAGGTGCATTTTTAGTAGGTACCAGAGTGATAAATTCTTGGCCCTATGCTACTTAACATTTTTATTAATGACCTGGAAGAAAACATAGAATCATCAATGATAAAGTTTGCAGATGACACAAATTGGAGGAGTCACTGATAGTGCGTGACCTGGATCCCTTAGTAAGTGGGGCACAAGAAAACAATATGTGTTTCAATACATCAAATCATACATTTATATATCTAGGAACAAAGAATACAGGTCATTCTTATATTATGGGGGTCTCTATCCTGGGAAGCAGTGTCTCTGAAAAAGATTGGGGATGGTGGTTGATAATATGCTGAATATGAGCTCCCAGTGTGATGCTGTGGCCAAAAGGGTTAATGTCATCCTTGGATGCATAAAGAGGGGAAACTTGACTAGGAGCAAAGAGATTGTTCTACCTCTGTATTTGGCATAGATGCGACCACTGCTGGAATACTGTGTCCAGTTCTGGTGCCCACAATTCAAGAAGGATGTGTCATGTAGATAAATTACAGAGGGTACAGAGAAAAGTCACATGAATGATTAAAGGATTAGAAAACCTGCCTTTTAGTGATAAACATAGATTGAACTCCTTGAGTCTAACAAAGACAATTCTAAGGGATGACTTAATTACAGTCTATAAATATCTACATTGGGAAGAAATATTTAATAATGGGCTCTTCAGTCTAGGAGAGAAAGGTATAACATGATCCAATGACTAGAAGTTGAAGCATAATGAATTCAGACTGGAAATAAACCATAAATTTTTTAACAGTAAGAATAATTAACCATTGGGATAATTTAACAAGGGTTGTGATGGATTTTTCCAATTTTTAAATCCAGATTGGATATTTTTGTAAAAGGTATGTGCTGGGAATTATTTTGGGGAAGTTCTATGCCCTGTGTTATACAGGAGGTCAGACTAGATGATCACAATGGTGTCTTCTGGCCTTGGAATCTATGAAAATATAAAACGTACAGGGTTGTACATCTTTAGAGCCGAATTGTGGGCTTTAAACAGTATCGCCATGTAGCACATCTATAACAGTTTTCATCCATAAATCTCAAAGCATTTTAGTAAAGGAGGTAAGCATCATTGTCCCCATTTTATAGATAGGAAACTGAGGCACAGAGCAGTGGTGTGACTTGTCCAAGGTTAGCCAGCAGGTCAATGGCAGAGCCAGGAAAAGAAACAGATCCCTTGAGTGCCAGTCCTGTACCCTATCTGGAAAGCCACACTGACTTTCACTGAATAACGGGCAATACGGTGCACCTAAGGCACAAACAGTCATGTAAGCCTTCTGCACACCAGACAAATGATAATTAGAACTGGTTGAAAGTTTTCTGATGGAATAATTTTCTGTCAGAAAATGCTGATTCAATTAAAACAAAACATGTCCTGGTATTCACAATTCCATTGATATTTTAATGGGAAATTATTGCAATGTTTCATTTGGACAAGATTGAAGCATTTCATTTAGACTATCATTTGCCTTTTACGTGAATGAAAAGTCGGATATATGAAATTTTCTGAAGGGGTGACATTTAAAAAAAAATCCATTTTTGAAGAACTGAAACAGAATGTTTTTAAAGTGTCTGATTCCAGCTCCCTGGGCTCCCAGACAGCCTGGGAGCCCAGTTCTGAGGTAGCTCTCCAGGTGGACTATCAAAGAGATGGGGAGCCCAAGGAGGCAGGCAGGCAAATGAACTGGTAGGTGGGCTGGCAGGCAAGCTGGCTGGCCAGCTGGCCAGCCTGCTTTCTGTTGAAAGTTTCATCAGAATGATCATCCTGCACCTTTAAGTGGCGGAGGAGGGGGCAGGTTGGTGATATTTGGCTGGCTGGCCGAATGAAGGGAATTGTGCTTTATGGCTTGGTGTGAGGGAGATGAAAACTTCTGCAAAAGTGTCAGCATGGTCACTGACTCATCCCCTGGGAATGAGGGATTTAAAGGGGCAGCCCTGTGCCTTAACCCTCCTTTTTGCATGGAGCAGGCTGAGGGGGCACCCACTCTCCCTCCCCTTTAGGTGGTAAAATACCAGATTGGTCTAGACCTACTGTCGGCATTACACTAGCTGCCCCTTTGATGATGGGGGCTGGGAAGGAATTTTTCCCTTGCCACTGTATTGGCCTACATGGAGCTAGGGTTTTTTTGCCTTCCCCACAGCAGGTTCAGGAAGGGCTTTGTTCATGCACGGCATGACGGGCAGTCGGTCATATGTCACAACTCATTATTTAAGTGTAGGGCGGATGTCCAGTGCAGGTGCTCCATTGAAAAGATATACAGTGACTGTATAAATGGCTTGGAAAAGGACTTGAAAAGAGGTGTTTGGTAAAGGAGCGAGCAGGGTGCAGTTGGGGACTCCTATGATTGTTATGGCAGGAAGCCAACCCCCATTATTAGGGCCCTATCAAATTCACGGTCTATTTTGGTCAATTTCAAGGGCATAGAATATTTAAAATAATAAATTTCATGATTGTAACTATTTAAATGTGAAATTTCATGGTTTTGCAATTGTAGGGGTCCTGACCCAAAAAGGAGTTGTGGGGAGAGGTCGCAAAGTTATTGTCTGGGGAGTTGTGGTACTGCTACGCTTAGTTCTGCGCTGGCGGTGGCGCTGCCTTCAGAGCTGGGCACTTGGAGAACAGCAGCTGCTGACTGGGAGCTCAGCTCTGAAAGCAGAGCCACTGCTAGTAGCAGCACAGAAGTAAAGTACGGAATTGCCACCCTTACTTCTGTGCTGCTGTCTGCAGAGCTGGGCCCTCAGTCAGCAGCTGCCACTGTCCGGTCACCAAGTTCTGAAGGCAGCAGCACGGAAGTTAGGGTGGCATGGTATGATATTGCAACCCTTACTTCTGCGCTGCTTCTGGCAAGGCACTGCCTTCAGAGCTGGGTGCCCAGCCAACAGCTGCTGCTCTCCAGCCACCCAGATCTGACGTCAGTGCAGAAATAAAAGTGGCAATACTGCGACCTCCCTATAATAATCTTGTGACCCCCTGCAACTCCCTTTTGAGTCAGGAGCCCCCCAATTTGAGAAACGCTGGTCTCCCTGTGAACTCTGTATTGTATAGAGTAAAAGCACACAAAAGATCAGATTTAATGGGGGGGAGACCAGATTTCACTGTCTGTAACATGTTTTTCATGGCTGTGAATTTGATAGGGCCCTACCCATTATTATAGCCCACCTGAACCCTCCTATGGGGGAGAGGTTGATGGTAAGGTCCCAGCAATGGAGTTGCTGGAGGGACCTGGATGGAAAAAGAGGGGGAGCTGACAAAAGCCCCCCAGGTAATTCTGGAATAAACAAGGGGTTACCTGCACTGTACACTTTTATCTGCTGGGTAGTCCCAGACATCTAATAATAAAGTTGCGGCCTGATTAAACCCACGTCAAATGTCTCCTGACCTTTTTTAGGTATAGCCAGACAACTGACATGTTCCTGTGGAGCATTTAAATTCTATCAAATCAGCATTTTCTGGATGAAACCTGTTATGGCTGAAAATTTTCAACTTGCTCTAGTATTTGTCTAGACTATTGGGAAAGTGATATATTACCCCCAACTCCTCTTCATGGCTTACAGATCCATTCTGCAGTTGCCAGAAGGAAACACCCTGTTCGATACACATGGCCCCTTTCATGTTCCCTCAACTAGAATATCAGGACAAGCACCATGTATGTTCAGTAACCCCTGGCATTGTCTCTTAGCACTGGCTGAGGTGCAACTAGAGACTCTACTTCTTAATATGGAGGGGGATTGGATGGCTACATAGGTGTTACATGGCCACACGTGAGGATCTCCTCACAGTGAAGCCTGTCTGAGAAGCTCTGTTTGGCTCCATAGTGCAGAAGCAAGTTGGGCCAGCTCTGGTCCTTCAAAGTTGGTGAGCAGGATTAGAAATAGTACATCCTTTCAAATAGAGGCACAAGCATTTTTGGATCAGAATCGTGTTCTGAATCCTCACAACTGATGCACCTACATTGTGTTTGTTGTCTCCCTTCATGCTCATCTCATCAGCAGACCTGGTGCTTGTTTACAAGTTCATCAGACCCTTGCCCTAGGGTACAGGTGTCAAGCAATGAAAGGTGACTGCTTAGATGCCAGCAAGTGATAAATTTAGATAGAAAACATTTCAAGTAAGGTGTAGGTTTAGAAGAACCTGAAGAGTTTGACTTGAGGTAGAACTAATCTAAATTACTAATTAATTCTGATAGTTCCCAGAAAAATAAGAACATTTGCCAATATATCATGAATTACATATGGCCTATATTCCAGTAAATCACCTAATTTAGAAAACATTTCCCAAGCATTTTTGTTCCTGATTCATATTTTCTCTCCATATCTTTAAACATTCTGTATTTAATTTACTTTTTCCTTTCACTTTGCTTCCAAAATCCTTATTTTTATATAATTTTCTTGGTTTCTCTCTCAGTCCCTCTTTAAAAATCTTTCCTTTCACCATTAGTTACTTTGCTTCCCCCCTCTTTACACTCTATTTTTCTTTCCCTCTTAATTTTTTTTCTCATTTCTCTCCCCTATCTCCAGAATGCTGTCATCTCTCCTCTGCCATTTCAGATCTCATTCTTTGTTTCTCTCCTCTCCGCTCCTCACTTAATGTTTTCTTCTCTAGTCATTCACTCCTTCTTCACATCCATCTTTTTCCATGCCATCAGAAATATAGTTGTTTGTCACTAGAAACACTATGGAGCTTTTCCCAGGGTATTTCATGAAATTAGCATCACAGTTAGGGTTCTTACAGCAGTTTTGCTGTTGATCCATTTTCATCTTATTTTTCAGAACCCAGTAGAGTAGGAAAGAAAACAGTAGTAGTAGTAGTATTAGTAGTAGTAGGGAATCTGATTCTAATAAAAAACAACCACTAACCCTTGCAAAAATAACATTCCTCTTTGCAAAAATTCCCTGCTTTTGTGAAGTATTTAAGCATTAAAACTACATGCCTCCTCATCACATTTAATCACACCTGTTGACAATTATGTGCCAAGAAATAATAACATGAAGGAAGTGAGATCTAGAATTCACAGGCAATTGAGATTGCCAAAATTAACAGCCTGATTTGCAGCAGGTGCTTTAGCAACCCATGATGGCCTCCTGACTGTGCCAAAAAGCTTGTAGCGTGGTATCTTTTGTGGAGGTAGCCCTCCTGCAGACAATGACATAAGCAAACAAAATGAACCACAAAGGACTAAATATAGCAGAACTCAAGCAACAGGTTGTTCTCTTCTCTGGAAAAGTACACAACCATGTTAGGGACAGAGAGCCAAATCTGGGTTACAGTGAAGTTGGTGGCAAAACTTTCATGACTTCAGTGGGGCCAGGATTTGGTCTATACTTTTTAATAGCTGTCAAACTGGTGACACTTGGGCCTTGGCTACACTTACCCGCTAGTTCGGCGGCTGGCAATCGAACTTCTGGGTTCGACTTATTGCGTCTAGTCTGGACGCGATAAGTCGAACCCGGAAGTGCTCGCCGTCGACTGCGGTACTCCAGCTCGGCGAGAGGAGTACCGCGGAGTCGACGGGGGAGCCTGCCTGCCGAGTGTGGACCAAGGTAAGTTCGAACTAAGGTACTTCGACTTCAGCTACGTTATTCACGTAGCTGAAGTTGCGTACCTTAGTTCGAATTAGGGGGGTAGTGTAGACCAAGCCATATGAACCCTCTCCTGCCCCCTCCCTCACAGTCTCTAACTCCCTCCCTTCCTTTGTCTTTCCACCTAGCTAATCCCCATCTAACATAACTCTACTGAAAGGATTTAAATAACAAGATAACACAAAAGAACGTATAGAACCAGTATGATGTTTACAGCCATCACATTGTTCACTCTGACTGTATGTTCTATCACTTTTCTCCTACCCTGTTTCTGTCTTGTCTGTTTAGATTGTAAACTCTTCAGGGCAGGGATTCACTCTTATCCTGTGTTTGCACAATGTCTAGCAGAAGGGACACCCATTCCCGGTTGGCCCATGGGCACTACTGAAATAAACATGATTAATAATTAGTAATTAGCACAAGAAATGTGGCCCATTATTATGTATGTGTGAGTAATTCCTTTGATTTTTATGTGCCATAGATGAAAACAGGTGCAAGATGGATTAAGCACCATGGTTACAATTTGTATACAGATCAACATGGCAGGCTGTGACTTACATAGAATTACATGTATCTGTTTGTCAAAGGCAAACTTCAAGACAACCTTTGTGTGTTGTCTTTTTAAGTATGATCGGCTATGAAGTTGTTCTCAAAGCTCTCTCCAAGAGTGCTTCTTTATGTGTGAATGTCAGGGTTTTGTCAAAACAAACTCTCTTGCACCAGTCTGACTTTAACAATATAGACTTAGCTATAGGTTTGGTTAGGAAGTGTGACCTCTTTTTTCCATTATAATTAAAGGGGATTTCCAGATCTCTGCATTTAAACTCAACAAGAGCAATACTGTGTAACTTGTTCTTGAGTCCTCAATCAACGGAACCTACAAAGAGTCCATGGAATCCTTAAGGCCCTTTAATTATTGCTATTATTGTTTAGACTACAAAACGCCTACATTTCTAAAATGGTTATTTAAAACACGTTCCTGAAATGTGTTTATTCCCTCCTTCCCCACATTAAGACTTTCTCCTGCTAGTAATGTATAGCAGTAAGGAACATTGACTTTTGCACTTCAGCAGTATCCTGTCCAAGTGAGCCAAAACAATTACTGAAATACAGCAATATTGTCCTCTCTGATCCTCACTGCAGATCTTAGTATTGATATTATAGCCTTTAATTTTCTATTAGAATCAATGGAACTCTGCACGTGCACAAGTGCAGAAAAAGCTAAAGAGATCCAGACTGGTGATCAGTTTTAAATAAAGGATTTTAGAATGTACGTAAAGGACATTATACCAATGCCCTCAAAGAAGACTAGAGAAAAAAGAATCAAGATCTGGAGGAGATTTCTCTTTAAAAATAAAATAAAATGTTACCCTCATTTGCAATATTTATGAACTGAGCTGTCAAATTATTTTTGCTATGCAAATTTTGTTTACTTTGTGTCATTGTTACCCTTCAGTTCCTATCACCATAAGTTAAACTTTTTAAAATGAGCTCTGAAGCTTTTGAACAAATGCTAAACATGTTTTCCATGCTAAAAAATCCAAGGCTACTTGCCGCTAATTACTGCTGTTAATGTGGATTTTTTTCAAGCAGTACTTGAAAAAACAGTTGAAAGTCCCTCCTGTATATCACCAATCAAAACTGTAATGTATATTATCTTTTCATATCTTTGATCAAGAATCTGATTATACAAAGAAAACCAACAGCCCATCAAGTAAATTTAATTTAGCAACCATCTGTGTAACTGCAGATACTGTATCAACATTTCAAATATGGTTTCTTTTCGAGAGAAAACAACAACAAACCTTTGCGAAGGGCTTTATATTTACTCTTTCATTCTTGTATAAATATATTGAAAAATGAGTGAGATTACTGATTCCACTGACAAAAAACTCAGACTAATAGAATTGCAAGCTTCCTGATATCACTTTCTAATGTGCTTTTGCTCCAGCAAACTCATTTATCCACAGGAAAGACTCAGTGGATAGGTATAGTCCTGAGGTTTCAATTGTTTCTACTTGACAGTCAAAAAACCCCTGCACATCACCTTAGAAAAGTACATTCATTTTGTGCTCAGACAGTTACAAAAAACAAACAAACAAACAAACAATACCCCTAAGATGCTCTTTCTCTTGCTGCCTGTACTTGTGGGGCATGTTAGTCACTTATACTCAGAGGTGAAAGTAAGCTGGTACGGTCCGGCAAGAGCCAGCCGTGCCGGACTGGACCGACTTCTCCGACGGTGATTTAAAGGGCCCAGGGCTACAGCCACTGTGGGGAGCCGCGGGACCTTTAAATCACTGCCGGAGATCCGGCAGCCAGACTCCAGTGAGGATTTAAGGGGTCTGGGGTTCCTCACAGAGGCCGGAGCTCCAGGCCCTTTAAATCACCTCTGGAGCCCCGGGTCTCCTGCAGCCGGGCTCGGGCAGGAATTTAAAGGGCCTGGTGCTCCTGCAACTGTAGAGAGCCCCGGGCTCTTTAAATTGCCGCCCAAGCCCTGCTGCCGGAGCTCCAGCGGCCCTTTAAAGGACCCGGGGCTCCCCGCAGTGGCAGGAGCACTGGGCCCTTTAAATCCCCACCCAAGCCCTGCCACCCTGGGGTAGCGGCATCAAGGCTCCTGCAGTGATTTAAAGGGCCCGGAGCTCATGGCGGCCGGAGTCCTGGGCTCTTTAATTCGCCCCTGGGCTCTTTAATTCGCCCTCTTTAATTCGCCTCTGCAGCTGGTAGCTCCAAAGTGATTTAAAGGACCTGGGGCTCCCAGCCACCTGGGAGCCCCAGGGGCCTTTAAATCTTGAAAGGCCCCACCTCTTCCAGTTGAGGCCATGCCTCTTCCTGTTGAGGCCACGCCCCCACTCAGGACTCTGGCATACCGGTAAGTCCTTTAAGTTACTTTTACCCCTGCTTATACTATGAGAAGTAACCCCACTAAAGCCAGTGAAGTTACCCAAACCTGATACTCCAGTGCCTTGTACCTTACATAGTCATTAGCACCTGTGCAAACTGAGTGTGAAAAACTACCAAATCAGAATTCTCCACTCATTAGAGTAGCCTTTCATGTTCCTTGTGTACAAATATTAAAACAAAACAAAACACTACATAAGGCACAGGGAAGTGGAGAACAGGTCCTATGTATATTAGCCACTTTAGTTCTTCATCCTGAAAAATGTACAATTGGCAAAAAGGAAAAAAGAATCAATTTTGTATAATGGGATGTAGCTAGCAGCATATGGCCTGGCTTACAGAAGGAGACACCACTGGAAACGGTGTGGCAACATTCACAAATTACAACCTTAACTATTAAAAATAGATCTGTGACTAGGGTTTTTGTTTTCAAAGGGGCTAACTTTAAAAAAATTAAGGTAATTAGTTAGGGAAGTGGATTGGACTGAAGAACTTGTGGATCTAAAGGCAAAGGAGGCCTGGAATGACTTCAAGTCAAAATTGCAGAAACTATCAGAAGCCTGCATCCCAAGAAAGGGGGAAAAATTCATAGGCAGGAATTGTAGCTGGATGAGCAAACATCTCAGAGAGGTGATTAAGAAAAAGGAGAAAGCCTACAAGGAGTGGAAGATGGAAGTGATCAGCAAGGAAAGCTACCTTATTGAGGTCAGAACATGTAGGGATAAAGTGAGAAAGGCCAAAAGCCATGTAGAGTTGGACCTTGCAAAGGGAATTAAAACCAATAGTAAAAAGTTCTATAGCCATATAAATAAGAAGAAAACAAATAAAGAAGAAGTGGGACCACTAAACACTGAGGATGGAATGGAGGTTAAGGATAATCTAGGCATGGCCCAATATCTAAACAAATACTTTGCCTCTGTCTTTAATGAGGCTAATGAGGAGCTTAGGGATAATGGTAGGATGACAAATGGGAATGAGGATATGCAAGTAGATACTACCACATTCGAGGTAGAAGCCAAACTCGAACAGCTTAATGGGACTAAATCGGGGGGCCTAGATAATCTTCATCCAAGAATATTAAAGGAAATGGCACATGAAATTGCAAGCCCATTAGCAAGAATTTTTAATGAATCTGTAAACTCAGGGGTTGTACCATATGACTGGAGAATTGCTAACATAGTTCCTATTTTTAAGAAAGGAAAAAAAAATAATCCGGGTAACTATAGGCCTGTTAGTTTGACATCTGTAGTATGCAAAATCTTGGAAAAAAATTTGAAGGAGAAAGTAGTTAAGGACATTGAGGTCCATAGTAATTGGGACAAAATACAACATGGTTTTACAAAAGGTAGATCGTGCCAAACCAACCTGATCTCCTTCTTTGAGAAGGTAACAGATTTTTTAGACAAAGAAAACGCAGTGGATCTAATTTACCTCGATTTCAGTAAGGCATTTGATATGGTTCCACATGGGGAATTATTAGCTAAATTTGAAAAGATGGGGATCAATATGAAAATTGAAAGGTGGATAGGGAACTGGTTAAAGGGGAGACGACAACGGGTCGTACTAAAGGGTGAACTGTCAGGCTGGAGGGAGGTAACTAGTGGAGTTGTCAGAGATCGGTTTTGGGACCAATCTTATTTAATCTTTTTATTACTGACCTTGGCACAAAAAGTGGGAATGTGTTAATAAAGTTTGCGGATGACACAAAGCTGGGAGGTATTGCCAATACAGAGAAGGACCGGGATATCCTACAGGAATATCTGGATGACCTTGTAAACTGGAGTAATAGTAATAGGATGAAATTTAATAGTGAAAAGTGCAAGGTCATGCATTTAGGGATTAATAACAAGAATTTTTGTTATAAGCTGGGAACACATCAGTTGGAAGTAACAGAGGAGGAGAAGGACCTTGAAGTATTGGCTGATCACAGGATGACTATGAGCCGCCAATGTGATATGGCCCTGAAAAAAGCAAGAGCTGGTGCGCCATACCGGGGCGGCCCAGCTTCCCCAGGTGGCAATTTAAAGCAGCGGCTGGAGCTCCGGGCCATTTAAATTGCTGCCAGAGCACCACTGCTGGAGCCCTAGGGTAGCGGTGGCGGGGTTCCGGGGGTTATTTAAAAGGCTAGGGCTCGTGCTGCCTCTATGGCCCTGGGCCCTTTAAATAGCCGCCGGCGCCCCGCCGCCACTACTCCAGGGTTCCAGGGGTATGTAAAGGGCTGGGGCAATAGAAGCAGGGGGGTCTTGGGCCCTTTAAATAGCCCCCAGAGCCCTGGAGTAGCGGCGGGGCTCTGGGGGCTATTTAAAGGGCCTGGGGCGCCCTCTGCCTCTATTACTCCAGCCCTTTAAATAACCCCCAGAGCCCAGGAGTAGTGGTGGGACTCCTGTGGCTATTTAAAGGGCCCAGGGCGGTAGAGGCAGGGGAGCCCGGCCCTTTAAATAGCCCCCAGAGCCCTGCTGCTGGAGCCCTGGGGTAGCAGTAGCAAAACCTGAGGGCTCCGGTTTAAAGGGCCCGGGGCCGTAGCAGCGGCTGAGCCCCTGGCCCTTTAAACTGCTGCCGGAGCCCCTTGCTGCCGCTGCTAACCCTGCAGGGGAGGGGGAGGGCACTTACAGGTACAGGACGGGCGGGGGCTGGCTCTGACCCCCCTATCCCTGCCCTTTCTGCCTGAGGCCCCGCCCCTTCCAGGGCCAGAGCCGGCCCCAACCCAGTCCCGTAGTGGTAAGTCCCTATTTCTACTTTCACCCCGGGCACTGGTGAGACCTCATCTGGAATACTGCATGCAGTTCTGGTCTCCCATGTTTAAGAAGGATGAATTCAAACTGGAACAGGTACAGAGAAGGGCTACTAGGATGATCCGAGGAATGGAAAACCTGTCTTATGAAAGGAGACTCAAGGAGGCTTGGCTTGTTTAGCCTAACCAAAAGAAGGCTGAGGGGAGATATGATTGCTCTCTATAAATATATCAGAGGAATAAATACCAGGGAGGGAGAGGAATTATTTAAGCTCAGTACCAATGTGGACACAAGAACATATGGATATAAACTGGCCATCAGGAAGTTTAGATTTGAAATTAGATGAAGGTTTCTAGCCATCAGAGGGGTGAAGTTCTGGAACAGCCTTCCAAGGGGAGCAGTGGAGGCAAAAGACATATCGGGTTTGAAGACTAAGCTTGATAAGTTTATGGAGGGGATGGTATGATGGGATAGCCTAATTTTGGCAATTAATTGATCTTTGACTGTTAGCGGTAAATATGCTCAATGGCCTGTGATGGGATGTTAGATGGGGTGGGATCTGAGTTACTACAGAGAATTCTTTCCTGGGAGTCTGGCTGGTCAGTCTTGCCCACATGTTCAGGGTTTAGCTGATCATCATATTTGGGGTTGAGAAGGAATTTTCCTCCAGGGCAGATTGTCAGAGGCCCTGGGAGTTTTTCGCCTTCCTCTGCAGCGGGGGCACCAGTAGCGTAGCTAGAGGGGTGGAGGGGAAGCAGCCGCTTTCCCTGAGAACATTTTCTAAAAGCGGTGCCTTTCCGGGCAGCCAGCACTGGGCTCCGGATTTGGAATCCAGAGTCGGGTTTTCCATGTGGCCGCCGACTGGCTCTGAGCGCCGCACTGCCCCCCTGCATTCCCAGCCCGGCTTGCTCGCTCCGGGGCTGCAGGCAGCATCGGCTGGTTGCCCGGCTCCCAGGGGATGAGGAGGAGGAGGCTTCCCCCCGCCCACAGCTTGCTAAGCCGAGCCCCCTGTGGCACACGCCGCCCAGGCAGAGGTGGGCTCTGCCAGGAAGGGAAAGGGCGCCAGCGGGGTGGGAGGGGCTGAGGAGCAGCAGCCCCATTGCCCCCCCGGCCCCAGCAGCCCCATGAAGAGTGAGGTTTGCCTGGTTCCCCGGGGAGGAGGAGGAGGCGGAGGCTCCCCCCACCCCCGCCCGCAGCTGCCCGGCTCACTAAACCGAGCCTCACTTGGTGCACGCTGCCCAGGCAGGGGTGGGTTCTGCCAGGAGGGGAAGAGGCAGCAGCACAGTGGGGGTGGGGGGAGGTTGAGGAGCAGCAGCCCCGTTGGTCCCTGGCCCCAGCAGCTCCATGCAGAGTGAGGCGGCTGTGCGGCAGGGAAGGCAAACACCTCCTGAACCGTCCTGGGTGAGCTCTTGCTCCTGGGCTGGTGATGCAGGAAGCCGAGACTTTCCCTCAGAGTCAGTATTGAATCAGCACCGAAGCATGACGCTCAGGGAACACTGTGCCACCATCTCTCAGAGGAAGCTTAAAACCAATGTCCTGACCATGTGTGATCACTAAAGAGTCCACTTCCTCACTGCTTAACCCTCCTGTCCTGGCCAGTGTGGGCGATTGCATCCTGCTGACCCATCTTGCCCCTGCAGTTGTGACAGGAGGAGACATTTTTTCACTTTGTTGCCTCTGTCACACCGTTGTGGTTCAAACTGGCTGCCAAGTTCCACTCCAGAAGCAGCTGCATTTCAGGCTGGGATGAATGGTCTCTCTGTCTCTACGGTTGTATTCTATAAAGCACAATGCATGAAGTGCATCAATGGCAAGTACTGGTATCCTGCTGGCATGATAGCCAGGGCACCATGATACTGTGTTGCATTGTTTGCATCTTTAGTTGTGATGATGCCTGACTGCAGGACACTATTGTGTGTCCTGGGGCACAGTCATTATGTGACACCATCACAATGCACTACATTAACATGCAGTTCTTGAATGGCTCATGCTCATGGGACACAGGACATTTACAACAGTGGAATCATAGGATTGGAAGGGACCTCAGGAGGTCTTCTAGTCCAGTCCCCTGCACTCGTTGCAGGACTAAGTATTATCTAGACTATCCCTGACAGGTGTTTGTCTAACCTTTATTAAAAATCTCCAGTGATGATGATTCCATAACCTCCCTGGGCAATTTATTCCAGTGCTTAACCACCCTGACAGTTAGGAACTTTTTCCTAATATCCAACCTAAACCTTACTTGCTGCAATGTAAGCCCATTGCTTCTTGTCCTATCCTCAGAGGTTCAGAAGAACAATTTTTCTCTCTCCTCCTCTCTCCTCCTTTTATGTACTTGAAAACTGTTCTCATGTCCCCTCTCAGTCTTCTCTTTTCCAGACTAAACAAACCCAGTGTTTTCAATCTTCCCTCACAGCTCATGTTTTCTAGATCTTGAATCATTTTTGTTGCTTTTCTCTGGACTTTCTCCAATTTGTCCACATCCTTCCTGAAATGTGGTGCCCAGAACTGGACACAATACTCCAGCTGAGGCCTAATCAGCCTATTACTGTCCTGAGACCTCCAGGTGAAGCGGCAATCCAACTGTACGGAAGTAGGAGACATGCGTTCAATTCCCAGCTCTGCCAGTGACTCCCTGGGTGACTTTGAACAAGTCACTTAGTCTGACTGTGCCTCTGTTCTCCATCTGTAGGTACGTCTACATTGGAGCTGGAGGCATCATGCCCAGCTGGAGGAGACATACTGGTGCTGGCTCGGATCAAACTAGACTAGAGTGCTAAACATAGAAGTGTAACGGCATGAGCACCAGGAGGGGCTAGTCACCTGAGTGATTATTAAGGGTCTCAGGCGGATCACACTCAGGATGGCCAGCTCCTTGCACCACTGTGGCTCCATTTCTATTTTTAGCACACTGGCTTGATCAGCGCTAGCATGGGTATGTCTACACAAGCTGGAAATTACACCTCCCTTTTCCAGTGTAAACATACCCCAAATCATGGGGATACTTCCTTTCGTCCACTCTTTGTAAACTCTTTGTACTCTATATGTACAGCTTCTAGCATAGTGGGGCCCTGACTTGATGTGAGGCTTCTAGGCTCGATGGGACTTGTTATTAATAATAATTAATATGCCACCAAGAAATAAGGGAACCATTGGCTGGAAACCAAGCGTGCAGCACTACAATAGGCACCTGTCACTTGGAAGTTAACACAGCTTCCAAGCTTTCAGTTTTCTCACATCAGGACATCCAAGGAGACCTCAACAGAACAGCACAAAAGCCACAATCTGGTGGGCAGGGCTCCTGGTGGCTCTGAAGACCAGCTGGTGCCAGCGGAGGAGGTGGAGAAGGAAGGAAAAGGGGGGGATGTTTTTTTCTCATGGTCTCTCTTAAGAGGCATCTTTTCTCCGCGAGCAGCGGCAGCCGGGGAATGACTCTGCCGCTCTGCTCCGGGGGAAAGGGGTGACCATTACAAACTACTGTATTCTGTGATTTACTTTATAGAATCTAAAGTATATCTCAGTATAATCTAAAGTTTTCCTGTGAAATGCCGGCTGTGCAACCTTTCCATGGCTGGATCATTCTTGTGTTTTTATTTTAAGTGCAAATAAATATGTATAACAAATTTAAAAGTATGTAATTAGTAATTTGATATGTCGGGTGGTGCCTTTTGTATGTGTTCGCTCCCACTGATGTTAGAACCTGGCTACGCCACTGTGGGGCACGGGTCACTTGCTGGAGGATTCTCTGCACTTTGAAGTCTTTAAATCATGATTTGAGGACTTCAATAGATCAAACATAGGTTAGGGGTTTGATACAGGGTGAGTGAGATTCTCTGGCCTGCGTTGTGCAGGAGGTCAGACTAGACGATCATAATGGTCCCTTCTGACCTTAAAGTCTATGATTCTAAAAACATTGAGCATATTGGGAGACATTTACAACGGCACAAATGGGTGCTCAATTCTTACCATCCAGCTGTTAATGATGCCTTTAAAAATCTCTCCTAATATGTTTACTTTTTTGAAAATCTCTAAAACAAACATGCCAATTTTTTTTAATTGCAAGAAATATTATTTTTATCCTATTCCTCTTTCCCTGCTTTGCCTTCACACACTACTTGAGCTTAAAAATATCTGAATACTTTTTCCTCAAACTTTCCCAAATGTATCACCTTGAGGAAGATAGTATCATGGAAAATTTAATCCCAAAATGTCTCATGACTTCCGAGGAGAGGTGGCTGGAAAATGGATATTTCCAGATGAAACTTTTTATAAAAATGAAAAAAAGTCAAAATGTTCAGTAGAAAAATTGATTTTTCATTGAAACAATTAAGACCCCAAAACTGTAACTTAAAACCTCAAAATATCTGGTTGAAAACTTGAGAGATTAACAACATTTTTTTCTTTTCAGTCAAAGTTTTCTAGTTTTCCAATGAAAAATGTTTCAGGGAAGCACACACTGTGAAAATTTGTGTTTTGTAGAAATCTCATTTGTATTTTGTCTGTTTGACCAGCCCTAGTTCTGAGTCATGGATGGAAGGTGCTAGAACAGAAACCATTAGGCAAACTTATGTAGTGAGGCATGGTGAGCAGCCTGTTATAATGGTATATGTGTTGAGTCCAGAAACAGAGAGAGAAAATGTATGGGTAGTTTACTAAACAAGCTAAATTAATGAACCTCAACTTCTGAGAATACCTCATAATCACTTTAGATCAGTAATTTAAATGTAAAGGTTATTTTAAGTGTAACAAATACAGTTTGGTGAATACAGGAGAAAAAGCATGAGTGTTCCTTTGTAAATAAAACCTGCCAAATTAGTTTCACTGGTATCCATGACCTCTTTTTCCTAGTTATTTATGAGCATTAAGTTAGCAAGTTTTTATTCAGAAGAATATTTGTAGATACCAAAAGCACTGTGAACAAATATTTGTAATAGTATTTGCACTAGGAGTGGTCTAACAGCGATTTTTAAAAGCTCTGTTTATTATTTCCACAATAAATTCATTGGATAATTAGGATTATTCAATTAATTTACAATCAGAAAAAGGGAGACCTCTCTTGTTTATAAAGCTAAGGTCGTCCGGTCACGGAAAGAAAAAATTCCATGTGACTTTGGCCTGGTCTACACTATGAGTTTAATTCGAATTTAGCAGCGTTAAATCGAATTAACCCTGCACGCGTCCACACAACAAAGCCATTTATTTCAAAATAAAGGGCTCTTAAAATCGATTTCTGTACTCCTCCTCGACGAGCGGAGTAGCGCCAAAATCGATATTGTCATTTCGAATTAGGGTTAGTGTGGCTGCAATTCGATGGTATTGGCCTCCGGGAGCTATCCCACAGTGCACCATTGTGACCGCTCTGAACAGCAATCTGAACTCGGATGCACTGGCCAGGTAGACAGGAAAAGCCCCGCGAACATTTGAATTTTATTTCCTGTTTGCCCAGCGTGGAGAGCCCAGGTGACCACAGATAGCTCATCAGCACAGGTAACCATGGAGGCTGATAATCGAAAAAGAGCACCTGCATGGACCATACGGGAGGTACTGGATCTGATCGCTATATGGGGAGAGGATTCAGTGCTAGCAGAACTTTGTTCGAAAAGACGAAATGACAAAACTTTTGAAAAAATCTCCAAGGGCATGATGGACAGAGGCCACAATAGGGACTCAGATCAGTGCTGCGTGAGTGTCAAGGAGCTCAGACAAGCCTATCAAAAAACAAAGGAGGCAAACGGTCGCTCCGGGTCAGACATGCCGCTTCTACGCCGAGCTGCATGCAATTCTAGTGGGGGTCGCCACCACTACCCCACCTCTGACCGTGGATTCTGAGGCGGGGGTAATCTCATCAGCCACACCTGAGGATTCTGCGGATGGGGAAGAGGAGGAGGAGGACGACGACGATGAGCTTGAGGAGAGCACACAGCACTCCGTTCTCCCCAACAGCCAGGATCTTTTTCTCAGCCTGACTGAAGTACCCTCCCAAGCCAGTATCCAAGACCATGACCCAATGGAAGGGACCTCAGGTGAGTTTACCTTTTAAAATATAAAACATGGTTTAAAAGCAAGCATTTTTTAATGATTACTTTGCCCTGAGGACTTGGGATGCATTCGTGGCCAGTACAGCTACTGGAAAAGTCTGTTAATGTGTCTGGGGATGGAGCGGAAATCCTCCAAGGATATTTCCATGAAGCTCTCCTGGAGGTACTACAAAAGCCTTTCCACAAGGTTTCTGGGCAGTGCAGCCTTATTCCGTCCTCCATGGTAGGACACTTGACCACGCCATGCTAGTAGCAAGTAATCTGGTATCATTGCATGACAAAGCCTGGCAGCGTATGGTCCCGGTGTTTGCTGGCATTCAAGCAATATCCGTTCTTTATCTCACTGTGTAATCCTCAGGAGAGTGATATCGCTCATGGTAACCTGGTTGAAATACGGGAATTTAATTAAGAGGACAGAGGTGGCCGTTCCTACTGGGCTGTTTGCCTGTGGCTGAAAAGAAATCCTTCCCTGCAGTTAGCCAAGCGCAGGGGGGGGGGGTGGAATTGGCCCTGAGCTTTTCGCCTTTGGCTAGCAGGGATCTTCCCTGATACCAGCCACGTGGTGGGGGCAGGGGTAAAGCGATCATCCCAGAGAATTCATGGTGGGGTGGGGGATGTTAGTTTGGTTACTGCAGGGATCTTCCCTGATACCAGCCATGCGGTGGGGGGAGGGATAAAGCGATCATCCAGAGAATTGGATGGGGTGGGGGTTAGTTTGTTTTCTGCTGCTGAAGGTTAACAGGAAAACCGCAGCACTCAACGGGCTTTGCTTGGTATGTGGGAAAGGAGGGTGCAGAAGCCAAAAGACAATGGCTTTCCATGGCCGCATGCAAGCCGAATTCTGTTGCCCGGACCTGCGTCTGTGATCTCTAGCAGCAAAGCCACAGGCACTCAATATTAAGAGGCAAAATGCAACCTTGCACAGAAATCACATGTGCTATATAATGTGAATATTGTTGGTCACCGTGAAAGAGTATAAGCATTGTTCTGTAAAATGTATCTTTTAAAAAAATTCTCTCCTTTTTTCCCTCCCTCCAGCAGCTGCAAATTTTTCAAGCCTCCCTCCTCCATCCCGCAGGCTATCTCAGATAAGGCGTCGGAAAAAGAGGATGCGAGACAAGATGTTCGCGGAAATCATGGAATCCACCCGCAGTGAAAGAGCTCATCTGAATGAGTGGAAGGACATGGTTTCAAAGTATAGGAAAGATGCCAGTGAACGTGAGGACGGGAGGGACCAACGTGAGGACATGAGGGACCAACGTGAGGAGAGGAGAGACGCTCGAGATGAGAGGTGGTGGCAGGAAGATCAGAGGAGGCAGGATGCAACGCTGGGGCTGCTACGTGAGCAAACAGACATGCTCCGGCGTCTGGTGGAGCTTCAGGAATGGCAGCAGGATAACAGAGTGCCGCTACAGCCCCTGTATGACCCTCCACCCCCCTCACCATGTTCCATAGCCTCCTCACCCAGATGTGTAAGAACACGGGGGGGCGGGGAAGCTCCATGCACCCTCCCATTCCACCCCAGTGGACAGCCCAAGCAAAAGGCTGTCATTTTAAAACCTTTTTTAGTGGCCTTTTTCTTCCCGCCGATCCTCCTCCCAAACCCCACCCGGCTTCTCTCCCTCTTTTTATAATCAGTTAATAAAGAATAAATGATTTTTAAACAATAGTGACTTTATTTCCTTTGAAAGCAAGCTGTGATCGAAGGGGGAGGGTGGGTTCCTTACAGAGAATAAGTCAATAAAGGGGGTGAGTTTTCATCAAGGAGAAACAAACAGAAATTTCACACTGTAGCCTGGCCAGTCATGAAACTGGTTTTCAAAGCTTCTCTGATGTGCAGCGCTTCCTGGTGTGCTCTTCTAATCGCCCTGGTGTCTGGCTGCGCGTAATCAGCAGCCAGGCGATTTGCCTCAGCCTCCCACCCCGCCATAAAGGTCCCCCCCTTACTTTCACAAAGATTGTGGAGCACACAGCAAGCAGCAATAACAATGGGGATATTGGTTTGGCTGAGGTCTGAGCGAGTCAGTAACGATCGCTAGCAACCTTTTAAACATCCAAATGCACATTCTACCACCATTCTTCAATTGCTCAGCCTGTAGTTGAACAGCTCCTGACTCCTGTCCAGACTGCCTGTGTATGGTTTCATGAGCCATGGCATTAAGGGGTAGGCTGGGTCTCCAAGAATAACTATTGGCATTTCAACATCCCCAACGGTTATTTTCTGGTCCGAGAAGTAAGTCCCTTGCTGCAGCCGTTTAAACAGAGTAGTCTTCCTGAAGACGCAAGCATCATGAACCCTTCCTAGCCAGCCCACGTTGATGTTGGTGAAACGTCCCTTGTGATCCACCAGTGCTTGCAGCACCATTGAAAAGTACCCCTTGCGGTTTATGTACTCGGTGGCTTGGTGCTCCGGTGCCAAGATAGGGATATGGGTTCCATCTATCACCCCACCACAGTTAGGGAATCCCATTGCAGCAAAGCCATCCACTATGACTTGCACATTTCCCAGAGTCACTACCTTTCGTAGCAGCAGCTCAGTGATTGCTTTGGCTACTTTCATCATATCAGCCCCCATAGTAGATTTGCCCACTCCAAATTGATTCCCGACTGACCGGTAGCTGTCTGGCATTGCAAGCTTCCATAGGGCTATCGCCACTCGCTTCTCAACTGTGAGGGCTGCTCTCATCTTGGTATTCTGGCTCTTCAGGGCTGGGAAAAGCCACTCACAAGGTTCCATGAAAGTGCGCTTACGCATGCGAAAGTTTCGCAGCCACTGGGAATCGTCCCACACCTGCAACACTATGCGGTCCCACCAGTCTGTGCTTGTTTCCCGGGCCCAGAATCAGCATTCCACGGATAGAACCTGCCCCATTAACAACATGATCTCCAAAGCACCGGTGCCCGTGGTTTGAGAGAATTCTGTATCCATGTCCATGTGCATGTCCTCATCATTCTTGTCGCTGCGCTGCCGTCGCCACCTCCTCCTTGCCTCGTTTTTCTGGTCCTGGTTCAGCATAAACTGCACAAGAATGAGCGAGGTGTTTACAATGTTCATGACTGTTGTCTTGAGCTGAGCGGGCTCCATGCTTGCCGTGTTATGGACTCTGCAGTGTTCACCCAGGAAAAAAGGCACGAAATGGTTGTCTGCCGTTGCTTTCATGGAGGGAGGGGTGAGGCTGTGCCCAGAACCACCTGCGATAATGTTTTTTGCCCCATCAGGCACTGGGATCTCAACCCAGAATTCCAATGGGCGGGGGAGACTGCGGGAACTATGGGATAGCTATGGGATAACTACCCACAGTGCAACGCTCCGGAAATCGCACACCGCCGAATTAATGTTCTTAGTGTGACCGCATACATTCAACTTTATACAATCTGTTTCCAAAATTTGAATTCCGTAAATTTGGATTAATCCCGTAGTGTAGACATACCCTTTGGTGACCAATTATATGATGTGAATAATTAACAGAAAATAAAGTGCCTTGTTTGTGAACAAACCATACTCTAATTTTTTTTCTTATAAACTCTTTGCTGAACAGTTCAGAACAGGTAATTCAGAAACAGAAAAAAAATAGGGATAAAGTATTCACAAAAAATAATCTGACCAGCTTTTGCACTGAACGAACCCATAGCTATATACAGTCACACACCACAGTCCAAAATCCAGAGTCATCAGCAACTGAAGTACAACTCCTAGACACTTAAGCTAAATGAGTAAGTGTTCTATCTTACACGGTGCTCAGCGTATCTGTGAGGTACTTAATGCCACTAGTGGGAGCTGAAGGCATCCAGGACATCAAAGGAGTCCTGGATGCCTTCAGCACCTTGCAGAATTGAACCCTAACTGTGTTAGCTGTGAGGGAGGAAGTAAGTAGCAAGCAAGCATTTATACTTGATGGGGTCAGCCACCAGTGCGAGCTATGAGATCACACACTCAGCCAGCATATTATATAAGGCACCCATAGTTGTATCATCTGGGTGGATGGCTCATAGTAAAATGATATTGCTAGATGTTTGTATTCGGAACATATTCAGCAGTTTCTGAAACTTTACCTGAAGTAACTGTTGGAGAGTGAAATATTACAGGGTATAGTATTTTATAATTGTATGGTTACGTTCTGAAAAACTCACAAATGGGATTTTTTTCATGTGAGCTGATAAGGTTATTTCTTAGTCAACATGCTCCACTGCTTTCTAGATTTCTCTTTTTCTAGCCGTGCTTAAATTTTAAAACATTGTAGTTCTTCAGTTGGGTACTTTAATTTGGGTTATACAAGTTCATATAAAGGATCCAATACCGTGCTGAGCTTGTATGGGATTTAGTGCAGAAATTGGCCCAAAAGTTAACGTGTAAATTTTAGAGACAATCATACTTAACTATTTCATGGCGCAATATTTGATGTTTGTAAAGCGTATGGAAAATTAAAAGTAAGTGCTTAATATTAACATGTAAACCTTTAAAGAACAAATTACAATGGACAGAAGATTTCATTACGGTCATACTACTTGTTCTCTACCTGTGCTCAAGCTATGGCCCTATCCTGTAAACACTTATGAAGGTGAATGACTTTATGTGAGACATCAAAAGAACTCAATGGGACTATTGATGTAAATACATGTTTGCTGGATCAGAGGCTTATATGTATATGTACAATCTCTCAGCAGAAGTCAATAAGAAAAATATCCTCTATGATTAATAAAAAGTCACTGTCACCACCTCCAAACAGATAACATTTCCTAGAAGTCATATCTGCTGACTTGTCACACTTTATTTAAACTCTTTATGGGAAATATTACTTCGAAATTCATATTTCATTCCTTTCCCTTATTAGCTAGATGACAGAAATAAATATTGGTTTAAAACAAATAATGCAAGTAATTTGTTAACAAAGATGATTGCCAGTTTGCTCACTGAAATGGCTAGAATAAAGATAAAAATGCTTTACTTTTTTAAATTAAGAACTTAAAAAAAATGCTGAATGAATACTTAGAAGTGGGGGGAACCAAGAGAAGACAGAGTCATGAAAGGCAATGGAGGACAACAGTTCAAGGAGATTGTGGTTGACAGAAAGCCAGCTGATCTGTTAAAGGAAATTACAGTGGGGTGCATGTCCTGAAATTTGGTCAGGAAGAAGCAGTTAGAGACTTTGGAGAGAGCACTAGCAGTGGAATCTAGAGGGCAGAAACTGGAGAGGAACCAAGATAGAATGATAGGAAAGGCACTTGTCATGGGTGTTCATCCCAAACTTGCCCCGAAGGGGATCATGTGGATTGAGAAAGAGGCTAATTAACCCACAGCTGAGGGGAATCAAGTGGCTAAGTAATTCCCTGACTGAGTAAGGGTAGGTCTACACTTACTTCCGGGTCCGGAGGTAAGCAATCGATCTTCTGGGATCAATTTATCGCGTCTTGTCTAGATGCGATAAATCGATCCCGGATCGATCCCGGAAGTGCTCGCCGTCGACACCGGTACTCCAGCTCAGCGAGAGGAGTACGCGGCATCGACGGGGGAGCCTGCCTGCCGCATCTGGACCCGCGGTAAGTTCGAACTAAGGTACTTCGAATTCAGCTACGTTATTAACGTAGCTGAATTTGCGTACCTTAGTTCGAAGTGGGGGGTTAGTGTGGACCAGGCCTAAGAGCCCAGCTGAGGAGGAACAAGCTGATCAGGATTTATGAGGGCAGGCCTTGGCTACTGAAGTGAGGGCCACTGAGCTGGAATCCGTATTAGAGGGCAGGCCTGGGTAATAGTCAGTGGGCATAGACCAGACGGCAGAAAGTGAACTGCCCGGAACATACCCTGGGAGGACGAAACACGCTGAGTGACCCACTTCTGTTAGTGAAAGAGACAAGTTTTCTACCTACACAGAGCTCTTCTTCAGGTCTTTTTTTAAAGAAAAAAATTAACAAGTTCCTATGGCACTTTTACCTTATCCTCCTCCCCCTCGGCCATCACCAACATTGAGATTTCGATCTGCTGTCCACACTCCCTTCCTTCCTAATGTCTCCCTCTCCTCTGGCTCAGTGGAGATCTTTTAAAAATGATAGTGGAGACTCAAGAATATTTGTGCTGCAAAGGGAATGAGCCAGAGGAGAGGGAGAGGTTCGGGAGGGAAGGAGGGTCGAGAGCAGATGAGAAATTTAAATGTTGCTGATGAAGGAAAAGGAAGAGGATAAGGTAAAAGTGCCAAAAGAACTTGTTAACTTTTTTCTTTAAAAACAAGTCAATAAGAACCTGAGTGGAGAATGAGAAGGAACATGTGGTGGGAAGGATATAAGGAAGCAGTTGAAAGCAGCCAAAAATCAACTGTGGTTGTGATATTTGTATCTTGTATGTTTTAAAGGATATTTATATTTTTCCCACTTAAAGCTAAACACATTCAACAAAAGAAGATTTTAACTAAGCAAGAAAATACAAAGTCCAAGGAACAATCAGAATTATTCCTTTTATACCACTACAAATGAGGCTGTGTCACCATTAACTACAGCAATGTTTCCCAACTGGTATGTCGCAGCACACTAGTGTGCTGTCAGGCCCGAACAGCTGTGCCACAGAATTTTTTTTTAAATTACATGTGAGAACAAGGGGCGGGGGGGGGGAAGCCGATTTCTGATTGGCCATCTGCCTCACTGCCCCGCTTTGTCTAGGGGAGGAGCAACCAATCAGAGCTCAGTCTCCCTCTCGTCCCTCCTCCCCTCCTGTGTGAGCAACTAGTTGGCTCCTTTGCCCCTCCCCTTCCTTCTTGCAGCTGCAGGCTAGGGGCCCAGGGGAAGAGCCCCTGGAGCTCAAGGTGTACTGTGGCAGAGAAAAGGTTGGGATCCACTGATCTACAGTGAACACTGAAGTGTGTAAAGATACATCTAAATTGTTACAGAATTGAGAGAGGTTTTAATTTCACAACTCTCATTAAATTCAATGGGACAAGTACACTAAAATCTCCATTCAACTGTGGGGAAGACATATAACCTGCCCTATGTAGGCAGGACCTTTTACAGAAAATGAGAATCATAACAATGACCTCCATGGTGCAGCAGCATAGCTAGACACTGTAGGGACACTGTAGGTCGGATTCACAAGGGGGACTTAGGTGTCTGACTACCACTTTAGGCACCTAAGTTAAAAATTTAGATCCTCAAAACCCCTGCTCAGCTGCCACTTAACCCTGCAGGTGCCTAAACTCCTTAGGTGTCCAAGTTTCCACTGGTAAAGTCCCTCAAGGCACCTAGTTTTTTGCCGCTGGGCATGCATACAATTGCCTCGGTCCTAACACTATGTGAGTAGCTCTGCACATAACTCATGCGCAGTCCTAGGAAGATTCACAAAGTAGGCATTCCCATGCCGATGTCACCTGCACGGCACAACCCAGTAGATGTGCTCAGAGCTTGTCTACAGGCCCCCTCTTATAACCTTTAGCCCATTAGTTAGAATACTGACCTAGGGTGTGGGAGACCCAGGTGACAATCCCACCTCTAGCTGATGTGGAGCAGGGACTTGAATTTGGGTCTCCTACCTCCCAGGTGAATGTCCTACCTACTGGACTCTGGGGTACAGGTCACTATCTCTCCTGTTTATATTATTGCATTTTGTATGAATAAAGAGTAATTGGGCCAGAGAAAAGTTGAGAATGACTTTATAGCCTTCTGGCTAGCTTAGGCAGCTCTCAACTCTGTGCTGGCCTCTGTGAATCCTGTTTTAGGATCCTAACTCTCCCCCTGTATTGTATAGAGAGCCTGGGTGCCCTAAGTCAGGGGTGTGTATTCCACTTGGTGGCAGGGTGCCTAAAAGTTAGGCTAAGCATTGTAGCACCTAAGTCCCCTCTGAGGATCCCACCCCATCTCTTGGAACTCTCACAGCTGTTGATATGAGGGGAAATCAACTCATTTTTCCTACTGTATCCTTTTATATAATAAGGGGCCAGCACACGATCAGCCATAGCCATCCCCAGAATATTTGTGGCTGTTGCAGGGTGTCTGATGCAGGGTATTGTCATGAGCTGCAATTTTCACAACTTATATCCGTGCTTATGTGCCCTGAGCATAATGAACAACAGTGTTCAATGGTCCAAACTATATTGCGTTCTGCAGGGCAGTCTTCAGGATGGCTCTTCCATGCAAATCCATAATTTCATAGCCCTGTTGCGTAGAACGGGGTCTGAATCTAAGAACAACCATTCTGAGCCATGGAAGTTATGTCTTTTCTACCATTTTGATCTTCTCCAACTCATGTATGATTGCACAGCCTAAGCTCCCTAGTTCATAAAGTACCACCACAAGCTGTAAGAAGGATTTGTACAATGACTAGATTTATTTCTGAATCTGGAATTTCATATCAATCACACACAATGACAGAAACTGAAATACTGACTCTCCCAGGTTAGCAAAGATGTGCTGGCTCCAACAGCATTACTAGAGTAAGACAAATGGTTGTGTTTTACTGCATGTTAGATAATGTTGCACTTTAGGGTGCACAGCTCCTAGGGTTGACTGTGACGAAGTAATATGTTCTTAATTGTGGCTTTGTCCTGTCTAGATTAGGTGCAAAGTCTGTTTTAAAATTGTGTTAATGAAAATATGTGGTTTCAAAACATGACCATTTTCCTGTTGTAGACATGCCCTGAGAGTCCAGACAATGCAATAAAAATAAATTATACTTTGCACTTGTAAAGTGCTTTTCATATAAGGACTGAAAAGTGCTTTACAAGCATTAATTATGCCTCAACACCAGTGGGCATATACAAACTAATCCAGAACATAGAGATCCCAAAGGATAGGACTGGACAGTTGCTCAACAAGCTGACAGTCACGCTTAAAGGACACTACAGGATTCTTTCTCGTTGACCCTCTTGTTCAATATACGTATGAAGTCAGCAAATAGGTTAGTGAGGACAAATACGCCTGAGAGTTCTACCTCTCCATTTCATTGTATCCATTCATTCATATATCCTCCCCTCTCCTCCCAAACAGGTCTGTTAATGGCTCTATGTGTCTGTGCATGCGTGCGCGGGGGCACATGTGAGGGCAGGTCAGTGTGTCACTACAGTCCTGCAGTAGGCTTGATGTATACTTTGTCAAGTATGCTTGTCTCCCAGTCATGTTACTACACTGAAGAGAACTGAGTCTGCTCCTTGGTACACTCGCTTTAAAGAGGGGTGTTTATTTTTCCTTGCTGTTCCATGCAGTTCCCACTGCCAGATGGGAGATACAAGGACTCTTTTCCAGAAGTTGTCTTTGGCACAGATACTTTCCTGTCATCTCTTGGCTGCATATCCTCATGCTTCTGCTGTTTGATACAAACAGACTGTCCTCTAATTTTTGCAATGAATGCTGTTGTCATCTGCAGAATTTGACTGCTGAGGTGCCCTGAAGGACCAAAAAGGATCACCCAATTAGCTCTCTAAGGCTTCACAGGATGGCTCTTGAAATAGTGTCGCAGCAAGGGGCCACTTGGTTCCCTTTTCTGCCCCTGAGTGGAAGCCCATCTCGCCCAAGAACTTCAAGATGGTCTAAATTATGAAATGTGGTTGATTTTTTCCTCTTCATGTAATTACTTGTGTGTTAGAGCAATAATAGTATGTCAGGTAGGAGGTCGCAGGATTGGGAAGGGGTCCCAGGTTCCAGCCACTCACTTCTGCACAAACACCAGCCCTCCCTCCTGGGGTAGAGGGCGTCAGAGTTACCCGTGGAGCAAGTACCACACATAACAATCGAACAACACTTTTATCTAACCCAGGCAAAGCCAGGAGTAGACCCATGTCAGGCTCTCTAGCCAGGGCTTCATAGATTCCCTTTCCCCTGGCACAGCATACAGCAAGACAGGCCCCCCATTCACTGCCCCCCATGCTTGGCTCGACACACATATATCCTCTGTTCCAGTCAATGCAATTTCCTCCCACCTTTGGGTTAGTCCAGCCTGTCCATGCACTCTGATGCTGACATGAAGTGTGAGCTCAGAATAGTGAGTTCTTATGTGTGGTCTCAGGTGTTCTGTAAGCTCCCGGCTGGGCATTTATAACAATCTGTTTTTGCAAGCAGCTGGCTCTCTTCCAAGCAGTTCCCTCCTCCTCCCTGCTGTAGCTCAAGGCTCCTGCCTCTTTGTTTTCTCTCCAAATTTTCCTGGGCTGGTCCGCTATCCCGCATCCCATCTGCTCCTTCACTCAAACCCTCCTGGGGGTCAGAGTTAATTTGGTGCCCTTGTTTTGGAGCAGCGCTCCCTGTCCCCAGCCAATCAATTTTGTGCAGAGTAGCGGTGAAAGTGAGAGGGGGAGAAAGTAGGGAGAAGGGGATCTTTCATCAGCTCCATAAGTACATCAATATGCACAATGCTTCATTCACTCAATTGCCTTCAATATAGAGAAAAAGGACTTGGTCCTCAATATTGAAGTCATTTTAGGATGTTTTATTTATATTCAGCTACAATTTTACAGAGCTCTTCTGGTGTCTGAAGCATACTATAAAGCCTTTCCTGTAACCTTTTGATGCACACAGCATATAATTATCCTTATCCCACTATAAAGGTCTTCTTTAGCTCATCAGATATAACTACCTCATTTTTTATGCCTTTGGTTTCTTTTACTATTTCTCTTATTTTTTATTAGAAAATTGATTTTATCAAACATATCCAGCTAAATACCTCTTACAGATTGAGTGTATTATCAATAAATAGGTTAACATTTTAGGTTTACTAAGCACTGGCTCTGTCTTCCCAGAATTCTGGTGTGCGGAGAATGGCTCATTTGCGTATATTCTCCCTCACCATTATTATTTATCTGGCAGATGTTCAATTGTCATTATTTAGTAAGTCAAAAAGAACAGACAGGTTTATCCTGTTCTTGATGTGCACTCTGTGTAACTTACACTATCGATAATGGGATCCACACCTGTATTTAGAAGAAAATAGATCCCTTAAAATATAATATTGCCTTCACAAAGAAATGCACACTAATGATTAGCTGTTTGCAAATGCTCATTTTGAAGTACTAAATATATATTATATAAGTAAATAAAGTATAACAAACTTTGTAGTAAGTTCTTTCTCTGATATCACCTTTCTGCTTTCTTCTGTATAAAAAAGGACTAAAAAAAAAATCAGTCGATGTATCTTGAAAGGGACACGGTTAAGGTCAGTATGCCAATATTTTCTCTTTTATTTCATGGAAAATTGCTGAACTGACAGCCTTGGACAGTGTAGTCATCTTATTTATCAGCAAAAAATTGCATCCTGAATTGTGGCAGTATAAACTTCTCCACTAATGCGTTTCAAACCCTGACCTGGAGAGATCACACTGAGTAGTACAAAGGAAGTTCATTTTTAGTGTCCACTCAGTATTTTGGCCATTTGCTAAGATTACCAGCAAAGCTGCTAATTTTAGAAATGAGGACACCAAATCATTAGGGATTGAATTATAATGCTTTAAACATCTAGGGTTTGTCTATACACAAAGTTGTATCATGCTGACCATATTGGTATAGTTAAAGCAGTGTGGAAGCAGTTATATTAGTATAAATGGGCTTATACTGATATAGCTATTCCCATATGGGAAGGGAATAAAATATACTGGTATAGCTACATCCACACTGGCATAACTATTTGGTTAAAATAAATGAAACAAAACAAAAACCACAACCACCACACAGTTATCCAAAATAGTTATACCAGTGTGTAGACCAGGTCTACTCCTGTGCATAATCCTACTGATTTAAATTGGATTACTTGAGTAAGAACTACTTGGGTGATAAAGGCTTTGAAGAATCGCACACAAAGCATGTAAATGAATTTCACATATGACTTCAACAGACACAGAATGGTAATAGTGAATCACTCAGAGATGGATTCAAACTTTTAAACAAGACATGAAAGGCTCAATCTATTATTACAAAGTTTTTGAGCCATCCAATCTATATCTATCTTTAGGTATTTATATAGCCCCCATTCAGGGCCAGATTAATGCAGGGGTTTTAGGGTCTGCAGCTCAGGGCCCTGGATCAAGGCAGGGGTGGGGCACAAAAATAAATCACAGGCAATGATCTCCAACTCCGGGCCGCTCAAAGTCCCGTGGCGCAGTGGGGTGCTCAGGCAGGCTGCCAGCATGCCATGGCCCCATGCCACTGCTGGAAGCGGCTGGTTGCTAGCATGTCTCTGTGGCCCCTGGCAGGGGGGAGGCAGCTCCGCATGGTGCCCCCGCCTCCAGCACCGTCCTCACAGCTCCCATTGGCCGATAACCAGCCAAAGGGAACTACAGGGGTGGTGCTTGCAGGCGCGGGCAGCACACGGAAACACGCTGTCCCCCTCCCCCAGGCGCCGCAGAGATGTGCTAGGAGCCAGATGCTTCTGGGAGCAGTGTTGGGCTATGGCAGGCAGGAAGGCAGCCTGAGCCCTGCTGCACTGCCAGAAAGGAGCCACCTGTTGTAAGTGCTTCCCCGCCGGAGCCTGTACCTCCCACCCCCTCCTGCACCCCAGCTGCCTACCCCAGATCAGAATTCCCCTCCTGCACCCAAACTCCCTCCCAGACCCTGCACCCCCTCCTGCACTCCAATCCCCTGCCTCAGCCCCCTCCTGCACCAAACTCCCTCCCAGGAAAAAGACTTGTATACGGGGCCCCACAAAATCTAATAGCCCTGGGCCCACATAATCCAGCCCTGCCCTTATTACCGTATTATCTGAGCACCTTCCAGTACTTTTATCCCAATTTTATAGAAAGGGAATTGAAGGACAGATAGACTAAAGCCCAGATTTTAAAAGGTATTTAGACTCTTACAGATGCAGGCAGGCACATAGTGGGATTTTCCAAAGTGCCTAGGAACCACTCATTGATTTCAATGGGAGTTAGGTCCCTAGGTGCTTTGGAAAAGCCCAGTAAGCACCTAACTGCATCAGTAGGCACCTAAATATCTTTGAAAGATAATGGGGTTTAGGCTCCTGAAGATCAGCTCTATGGAGCTTGAAGGCTTGTCTCTTTCACCAACAGAAGTTGGTCCAACAAAAGATATTAACTCACCCTCCTTGTCTCTCTCCTATTGTAGGACCAAACGGCTAAACCACTGCAAACAGTAACCACTGGCAGAGGCAACTATCTTCTCATTTTTATCAAGAGTGTTTCAGGGCATAGCTGAGAGAGTACTGTATCTGTTCCATGGATAAATACAATATAAAGTTTCCAGATCCAGTTCCAGCTCACACCTTTCTTTAACACTAAATTCACTTGAAAAAAAAATCATGCCTCCATGTATTAACAATGTCACATTATACTTTGTTGACATTAGTATCTCAACAATATGAAAAAATATAGTTTCTAAACAAAACCTTGAATATGTCATTTTGATCTTTTTACTATTAAGAACAGTATGTTGTTTGGTTCAGTACTTGCATGTTGTCATTGCAAATGACAAATAAAATTGTTGAGCACCTAATATATTATAAAGTGACATTCCAACGATAATAAAGGGAAAAGATTATGTGAATGCTCTAAGAAAAAATATGAATACTACTGAAACATACTACTGTGTACTTGATCTTTCTCAATTTGGTTTATTAAAAAATGTTTCCAAGGTAATTAGATATTTGAAGGTTCTTTAAAAAGCTAGGCTTAGAGAGCACATGCACAAGTATTTAGTTTGCCTAATATACGGATTTGAACTTGTATCCAGTTTTGATAGTTTTTAAATAATTTAAATAGATAATTAAATGAATGTTTCATGCCTTGTTGGAACAATTCCTGTTTAGCAACTGACCATGAAACCTATGCCTTCCTTACTAGAAAAAGGTGGGTATTTTGTTTAAATCTAGAAGCAGAGTAACGAAGGGCCCAATTCTGCAAGTTACTAAGGCCTCAACTCTCAGGACCCCCAATCCTGCACTGCAGGGTCATGCACTTAGTCAATTTCAGTGGTTACTAGTCTCTTCTACTCAGCAGAGAATACAGAGAGTGGAACCACTAGAATGTTTAATATTAAACATGAGAGACATGACACTGCAGTAATCAGTGGGGAGCAATAGACCACAAGGTAAAATAAATCCATGGTACAAAGATCAAAGTGGGAGTAGAAAAGTGAAAACATTTAAGATCTCATATTTAGCAAAACAGCAAAACTAGAAAAAGATTAGCTGTCCAAATTGTCATAAAAACGAGGCACAATTAGAGATAACTGAGTTCTCAATTCAGACTTTCTAAATCTGGATTTATGAACTCTCAGTGTGGGCTGAGTTATCCTCTGATATTGTCTTGATAAAAAATGACATTTATTTAGTACATCAAAGGCACTGGACAAACTTCAAAAACTGATTATAAATTATGAGTCAGATCCTCTGGTGGAGTGTTCTGTATTACCAAAATAATCTGGCATTAACTCTGATTTAGCAATACAGAGGATCACCCCAGTATACCCAGATGGCATAGACCAGATGAAGGGCTTTTATGCTACTTATACTCCTTGTGAGCATAAATAGGAAAAGAAGGCACATAATAGTGCACAGCTAGGATGCCCCTATACTACACCAATCCTTGGATGAGTTTTTGGCCTCCCATGGTTGTTGCAGCTCTCAAGACTGTTCTGCCAAAGCCCAGAGGGATCAGCTCTACACAGAATAGCACCAGGATCAGCGAGAAGCAAAGGTGAGCTTTAAATCACTGCATATGCATGTGCGAGCACACAGGTGCACACTGCATGCACACAGACATACACACCTGTTACCTACCTCACGTTGCACTTTGTGCAGATTAACTGTACATATGCAGGAATATCTACAACCACCTCTATGGAGAATGGTGGTACCCTTTAAACTGCATACAACAGCAATTCAGAATGAAAAGGGAAGACTACCTCCTCTATCTCAAGCTGCGAGGGGGAATTTTAGATATGGACTGTGGGCCAGTTTTTAAAGACGCAGACAGGTGCCTACTGGTATTTTCAATATGCCTATGTGCCTAACTCCCATTGAAATTTAGCCAGGACATCAGGGTAACTTTAACTCTTTAACTCCTCACAAACTGATTACGGTTTTTATTAAAACATTGAAAGAAAGGGCCAAATCTGAAAAATATATTTTTCACAATTAATATATGTACCAGCTCTAGTTGTAACAATTACATTTGTGAAACACACTGTTGTATTCTCTTTCTCTTTCCTATGATTAGTCTAAAGAGTTAAATGTCAAAATGTTAAGGATGGCCAATGTTTATAATGTTTTTAAAATGAGTCAAAATAACAGCTTAGAAAAGGTACAATAAACAAGTAGCCATGTTATTGCTTCTGATGGCTGTTAGCTTGTGACAACTTCCAAATTAATCACTACACACAATAATTGATACATTATACACCTGCACAAGTCAAACTGAAACTTCTTTAGCCCTCCAAGCCACATTGTGATAAGGAATGGATGAAGCTATATTTTACTTTCAGGTAAAAAGAATCCCCAGAGTTTTCTGTGACACAACACAGATCTAACGTGAAAAACTGAAGCACTTGCCAGAACTTTACTGAATGTATCGAAATAACAGGTAAAGGGAAGAACACAATAATTCTTACAGGAAGTGAGGGCTGCTGTTGCATTCCTCTCCCAACATCACTTTTAGGACCTAATCAAATTAGACAGACCTGAAGGTTCCTCCAATAGTCCCATGGCCACCTCAGCCAATAAAATGCCAAGACCTTGCTGATTCCCTAGGACTCGTTCCTATGAGATGATGCGTAGCTGCTGGAAGGTACTGAGTGCCCTTAGCTGCCATTAGAGTCAATCAAAGTTGAAGATTTAGCACCTTATATGGAGTGCTCAGCACCCTGCTGGACAGGGCTAGTCAAAGTCAGTAAATATTCCACATTAGGAAAGAAAGTTAGATGATGCTACAGGTCCAAGATCTGGCATCTCTACTGTGGCTTTCACTGCTTTCTGATGACAAGAACTACTCCTTCTCTAAATTACCTAACTTGTGAGACAATAACTATTTTTCCTCACTACCAAATAGCCCATAAAATATTATCCACATTAATGAACAGGGAATATGAAGCTACAAACTTGAACAGAATTTGGTGTTAAAAGATGCAACTTCTATACAATATATTGCAAAGGCTAAGCTGGGCCTGGTACAAAAATAAAATGTAACAGCTTTGTGCAAATGGAATGCTTAGTGGTTATGCTTCAGAAGTACACATCAGTACATGGATGGGAAGAGCCTCCCAACAGAGATATATGCAAGGGAGAAAAACTGCCCCTTGTTACCCAGTGCTGCAATATTTAAAGGGCTATATATCGAGCTCAAAGGAGGCCAGCTGGGGGACACTCATAGGAACAACCCATCAGGCTAGACCAACTGCCACCAGAGTAGTATATAAACAGCAGTTTATTCAGAAATCAGATAATATCTTTACAGAGAAAATGCAAACTGGAGACCCAACACAAAATATTAGTGACAGTCCAATTAATATGTTCTTGGTTCCATCAAATAATCCATATAGATGCTTCCTACAGTGAATTTTCTTAATAAGCACAAGTTTTAATACCTGATCAATGTGCTCATTATTTCACACACAGGACTAAACCATGTATGTAACGCAGGCTTGTCACTTGATATTCCAGTCACACTGGTGACATGGCTTCATATTCTTGGCATTTCAGCCTGTTGAGCCAAAAGTAGTAACTCTTACTATTCTACACTCAAAGCCAACAGTTTCCACTTGAGAAACAATTCCAACAAAATTAATGTCAGATGAGGAAAGCATTAATTCATTTTCCAAGTAAATTGGTTATCTAGTCTTTGACAGCTTGCATTGTTCCAGCGTGCAATGCTGCAGGCAACAGAGTTTTTAAAAGTAAAAAAAAAAAAGGCAAGGAAACTTTTTTACCGTTATAATATGCATAGACAGCACTACAGGCAGAGTAGTGCTTTAAAAAGATGTCAGAGCTGATTTTTTTGGCATCAGTCCTAGAACAAGTGGATTTTAACCACATTTCAAATTTTATTAAAAGAAAATCCATACTACTCACTTTGGATAAAGGCTTAAATACATTTATTTAACTCCAATCACATTGAATTCCTGGTAGCTGTTGTGAGATTCTTCTGGCAAACACATACAAATTAAGATTTTTCTCTCTACAGATATCTTAAAATAAACTAAAATTGTAAAAATAATGGACACATATATGGCATTTGATGAGTACTAGTTTTCTCAAATCACTCAATCAACAGCCTGACATTTTTCAACCTTGCCTTTTCCATCACTCATATCTCAAAGATTTTTGCACATTTTTATTAAGCGTAATTGTTCACCTTTCTCAATCAGAGGGATATATATTCTTTCCATTGTTCCCTCAAGACCACATTGGTGGGAAGTAAACAATATGTTTTTTACACACTTCAAATGCATGTGCTGCAAAAATATGACACGCTGATGTGAAGAGAATGGGTAACAAGAATGTCTTTAATAATATTTGACATTTTGTTTTTATCTCAAAGATTTCTTATTGAGCAAGTTATCCAAATGATAAACAAAATAGCAACTAACCAATCTAGCATAAAAAACATTCATGTTTAACTTTGGAACTCAAAACCCCAGTGAGGCTGTCTACATAAGACTACATGAAAAATGAAATTACAGTGCTACCATTTGAAGACATGGCTGTTAAGATGGAGAATTTATTAGGGTTTATGTGTCACTGACTGATTATAACAAGCAAAAAGCCAAAGAATCTACATTTCTTATATTTTCTTCCTTATGTCTTGGTTAACTCGGTGGAAAATGGGAAAAACAAAACCTCAGTGAAAATGAGATGCCACATCTGAGGTGAAGGTTCCTAAGTAACTAAATAAAAATGTTAATGCAGACAAATCAAATTGTTCCAGTACTCTTACTATATCTCATGAAAGAAGCAAGGTGAGATCTGATCCATATTGGAATGTGGAACCCGAAGGAACAGCCACATTTTATGCAAAAGATGATGTTAATGCCTCTCAATACAGAACTTTTCTCTCCAATTTAATAACAAACCAATGCACCAGCACTATGTTAAGGGCAAATAAAATCAGGATGAAATAAAACCAGAGGGTTCTTTTTTAAAATTCCACTGGTACATTTTACATAAATAAGAGAGTCAGACATAGTGTCTTGGTCAAATTCCTACACAGCTAACATCTGCTTATATAGATTAATTCTGTACATTTCAGTTGAATAATGTAATTTTGGTTTCTCTCAAAGAATAGTTGTTCTGCTAGGTGGAAAAAAAAGTCTGATGTTTACAGTTTAGTCATGGCTAATTAATCAGTTCTCTCAATAGCCCTGGTGAAGTTGCAGTCTCAATCACAGATGGGGAAGCTGAGGCAGAGGGTTAAGTGACTTGCCTTAGGCCATACAACATGTTAATGGCAGTACAGGATTAGTACATTTTGAAAGCTGAAATTCCAAGTTCCAAACTTGCAGATGATATATAAGTAGTCATTCGTACTAATACTTCTCAAAATATACATTGTTGAAACCATGACTGTACTGAAATGGAACAAAAATAAGATTGTAATCTAAATGATGGGTAGTTAATGTCCAGTATATCAACAAGCTGCCTGGGCAAGAAATTAACGCTTTAGATTACTGGAGATCCAGAAATCCTCACTTCCTAAAACAACATTTGTTTCTATACATGGTACTCTTCAATATTTTGAATCCTAAACTAGTCATTGGTCCCCCAGCTTTTTGGCAGTTGGCCATAACTGAATATTGGAAGCCCCAGGCCTCTAACTAATGTGATTTTCAATCCCTACAACCATAGCACAACAGTGTACACAAATACAGAGGAGATAGCTGAGAAATTCTTACACATTACAAAGTCAAGAATCTCAGAGGTTATCAGTACTGAATAGTATACAAGGAGATATAACAATCCAATGCAAACATGGTGAACACGTGAAGTATGGCAACGGTTGCAACAATATTTCAGATCTGACAACATAATAAAAGGGTATCTTAATGCACAGGAAAAGATAAAAAAAACTCCAATATTCTAAACTCTACTAGTATAAAAAACAAAGAAATACTAGAGCTGAAAAAATATACTTTTTTCAAAGATGCAGTTTGAAAAAAAAAACTATCTATAACCTGCCTCTATGAAGGTAACTTTGACATGTAAGCTATCTGGGATTAAATATTGTACTGATTATGTAATTACTGGCTTGATCCTGCAAACCGACCCTCACAGAAATAGCCTTTATTCAAGAAACAAGTCCCATTGACTTAATAGAGCCTGTTTATATGGGGATCACTCATGGGTAAAGGTTTGGCAGGTCATGAACCAAACTGCTATGTGATTGTCTTAGGGTTGCCTATTTTGGTTGGACATATTCCTGGAAGTTTCATCACATGACATAATCTTTCATTAAAGATTAATCTTTAATTCCTGGAGACACCAGGACAATCCCAGAGTGAACTGTGGGCATAGACTCACATTCCATGAAGGGGAGAAACAGAAAAGACTCAGGAGCATTAAAAATGTAAGGAAAAATACACTTTTTCAAAATGTTACATCCTGTACAAGCTGAAATAACATAGGTTACAAAGATTCCCTTAGCAACTCATAACAATATAGCTCCCTGCTCAAATAAAACCTTCTTTTGTTATAACAATACCTTGTCAAAGTTAAACAAATTCTTTTCAGGATGGTGCAGGCCTCTGCCAGGCTTCCAGCTTAAATTCAGTCTTCCCAGCATGGAACAGACCTTTGCATAAATTAAGCTTCCAAAAAGATTGAATCTTTCAAGACATGGTTAGGGTTCAACTCCAGAGCCCCTTTGGCATTTTTCTTAAAGCCACAGTTCCTACAACTATTTGTCTACATGAGACTGTCATATATAATTTGAAAAAACATTAAGTTTCTATTCCTCATGGCTGCAGAGAAAAGATTGAAATTATGACCCATGCATACCCTAAAGTTCTAAACCCAGAAGGAAATTAAAAAACTCCAAATGTATAATTGTTTTATAAATCTCATGATATTTAAATCAATCTCACGATGTTTGGATGCATGACTCATTATTTTCAATGCTTAGGGTTGGCAACATTAGGCTCTGGCCTATCAACACTGTCCACCTGACTCAAAATGAAATTCTCCAGCTAGCAGCAAAGACTGGAACTTCCTTTTGGTCAAGGAGAACTCTAACACGAATACACTTCCCAAACCTATTAAATCAGAAGAAAGGAGAAATCAAATCTGCAGAGCACACCCCTGCAGTTGATTTCTACCTTTCTATTTCCATTGGAACTTAAAGTAATACTTACTATGCTGTTAGCTTACACCAACCAACCCACCCTCCATCCCTGCATGTCCTCACTCCCAGCTATGAAGCACTCGGTGACCCAGACGTAACACAATTCCTGCACAGACACATTCAGAACGGAATCAAGAGGTATATGGCAGAAACAAAACGTTAGAACAGGTTTGCAAATCCACAATGCTCTTTCCCCAGAAGGACCATGCGTACTTGAGGGTTAACAAATTATGTCAAAGGTTTTGTAGGCTGACATATGCAGATCACAAATGAGACTGTGTGCATAGCATACTGTAAATTATCTAGAACACTGCTGAGCCTGTACAATTAACAGCAACCATAATAAACTCTAAGGAAAAGAGCATCTCTACTGTGCACTGAACTGAGAGTACTTATTAATAATGTGTGCAGGCAGCTGGATTAACACAATCCTTATCTGAACTTCTAAAAGAAAATTGATACAGATCACAACTGGCAAAGTTATCAAAAGATGGAGGTCCCTTCAGGCTCAAAGCTAACAATCACAACATATTAAAAAGATGGTAAATGACTTATACTCCCCTTAATTCCACAAGTGAATCTTGAAAAGCAAAAAGGTGATGAAAGGTGAGTTAATTCTTAAGATGTCAGCAACTCCCTTTCAACTGGTAGGCAAAGAAACCACAAGGAAGCATGTGGCAGCATATGATTATGGCACAGAATATGGGATTGCTGAGTGGATATAATATTAGCACTGCAGCATACAACAGTAATAGAGAAAAGGCCTATTTTCACTCTGTCATCAATTGAGAAAGACAATTCTGACATATCTTCAGATATTTCTAATAATATATATGTCAAGTAATTCCTTTCCTAAAATTCTAATACATTACCTACCCAAACTGAAAGATTATGAAAAAAAATGTTAAATGTTACACTATGGTTTGTTTTAAGTGCCAATGGAAGCTTTACTAAAAAAATGAGAAATTCAACAGTAATTTACTGGTGAAGCTTAACATGCTGACTTGTCTCTTGGACCCTGACTTTAAATCCTCACAACTGAATATTCGGAGATAAAAAGCAATTACAGATGTAAGCAAGTAGTTTGAATGAGCTCTCTCCTGCCATCTATTGATGAGCTGGGGGAAAAGACCTCAGGAGAAGACCATATTTGTATAGACACACTACTTTGCTGACATGATCCATAGATATACCTACTTTGCTAAAGTGATCAGTTTTGGCTGTTTTAAGTTAAAATTCACTTAAGTATTGGGTGCAGAGGTAACTAAATGTTATCTTTCTTGTATGAATAAAGGTCAGCAGAACTGTATTTAATATGCCCTAACTGGGGCATATTACTTACTGAGCATGGGGTAGTGATGCAAAACTGAAGTGAAGAACAGAGAACATTTGACCCTCTCCCTCTAACGGGTAAAGAAAGAGCTGATTAGACTTACTGAGCTAGAAATTGTTAAGAGATTAAATCATTGATAGGCCAGTCTAGGGGGCTGGCCTTACACCTGGTGTGGGGGCAATGCTGCAGTGAAAAGCAGTGCAGAGAAGGCAGCAACAGTGAGGTTCCCCATTACCCAGTGACATCACTAAGAACTAAAATCACTAAGAACTGGGCTGGGTGTGGGAACCTCAAAACACAGCATGGCAGGTAAAGGCAGTGGCAAACAGAGGTGGCAGCGATGAGTAGCCACAAGGAGGGCAGAAGTAGAGGCATCACTCTTCTTCTCCTCTCCCACCATTGGACCCTGGGACTTCATTGACCTTGGACAACAAATCAGTGAGTCAGGCGCAGAGGAGGGAAAAGGGGAATGGTGTGTGAAAGGGACATTTGTCTATGGGAAACTGAGGCAAAGGATTACTGCCCAAGATACTGTCGAGCAGGTGTTTACTTAGTGTTTGCATACTTCTGAATCATTGTTGCAGTGTTTTCTCAAATTAATTGTGTGTTCCCTCCCCTCTTAGTAAAGTCAGTGCTAGGAAGTAGGGAAGTATTGCCTGTTAGAGGCAACCAAGGGTGGTGTTTATTTTTCTGGTGGGGGCTTGAGCTGATTTTGTTTTGTAACATTAAGGGGAACCCCCCGAGATATTGAACCCTGCCCTTCTTGCTGCTGACACTACCTGGCAGAAGGGTTGCACAAACTACTGCTGTAAGAAGAACGTACGCTATTTAAGGCCCACATTGGTTTTCAGTTGACCCTTTTCTTTCAAGAACCAAGTATTTCTCAGTCTCAAAACCAAAGTAGCCAGATTTAGAGCTACAGGGTTCCATTTCACCTTGCTTCTACTTAAACAGTCCTCTCACAAATGCTTTTGTTACTTCCTGAGCTTGATCATGGTACCAAGCAGACACTTAACTTTATCAATCATGTAGACAGAAATCTATAGAATTTTCTTCTTTGATCTCCTACAGGTCTAAATTATGACCTTTTTCTTTACTAGGGAGACAAATCAAAGCTCTGACCACTGGTGCTTAGAATCGTTTCTTATCAACCGAGCTTTAAATGTTCAGGAATGTACTTCAAGTTCATCTGTATTGCTGGCGATGTCGCTCAAGCAAGAAATATATCTGGTGTCAATAAAGGAGTGACTTATATTAGTTAAAATAAACCCTGACAGGTTTCAATATGAAGACAAAATCGAATGTTGAAAAAAAATTAGACATACTATTTTTTAAACCAACTGGTGTTAATACATTGAGATACTTTTCTCCATTTAGATCTAGTGTTATATTTATGGGTCAAAAGAAATCTCCATTATAAACATCTACTTTCAATGTTGATTTCAGAAAGAAGTTTGGCATATGCATTTCTAAAGCATGTCAAGAGTACATTTTTGGAAAATGAAGATTTCTTGAAGTATGTGGCTGAAGAAGATGTGAAAATGCTTTCAGAATTTTTCTCTCTCTTCTATAACACTAGATGTTTTCCAGAAATAAAACCAGAATAAACAGATAAGGAAGCATTGGAAATAAATAAATATAATAAATACCATTAGATTTCTATTGTTGTACCATCTGTATAATAATTTCTCATATAAAAGATTCTGAACTAGTCATTTCTAGTTTTATATCAAGGGCAAAGATTATATAAAAAGAATTATTTTGGATACATTATGGGATTGCCCAAGGTAGGATAGTTCTGGGACATGATGCAAAAGAAATTAAACACTCCATTATATTTCGCAAGGACTAAAGTTTTAGGTTGTGTAGAGAATGGATTTCCGTTTGCTAAATCACAGTCAGTGCTCAAGTTCTTGGTACTGGAAGTCAGTATCACAAAAGCAGTATACTAGAGAAGTTCTATATCACAGCTTGTTGACCTATAGTTCTCCAATATTTCTGGGTCTAAAATTAGGCCTCCCAGCATCTCTGCAGATATTGTGATCACCATTTTACAGATGGTAGGCATAAGACAGAGAGGGCTCAATACAAAAATCTTTACTCACACAGATTTCCCATTGAAATCAGGTGTAGTTTTGCTAGAGCAATGTCTTCTGGACTGAGACCAATGAGGTTATGTGATTAGAATAAGGATCAACATCCTGTGACAAAGCCAGATGAGAAAGGGCTACTACATGACACACATTTGTGTTTAGCTTCAATGGATACAATTCATTGGTGCTACTGTGTTGTGGTATGTAAGTACTAACCCAACATCGTTAATTTATATTTCTTTGCTAATCCTTTGCACAAGAATATTATCAGCACATCAGAAGTGAAATGATCTTAATGAAAAACAGATACCAAATGTAAATGTAAAGTATGTAAATTCAAAATGTAAAGAGGCAATTTCCCATGCAGGTGGATTCAGACCTGAACATTTCAGCTTTCCCCGATATTGCAGAGAAGTAGCAAATGTTTATCAGCACTTTTAGCAGACATTGAAGCATTGAAAGCTATCAGCTAAAATTCAAGTCATTGAAGTGGGAAATTTATTGATTTTTTTTTATCAAGTGAACTTATCTGGTTCTGTAAAATTCAAAGTAAAAATGAAATTCATTTCTTTTCTTTTCTAGGAAGTGAAGATCACACTTAGTTTATCTATAAGCTTTCACTACTCTACAATACTTTGAGCATAAGAATCTCATATATCCGAAATGAAATGCAGGCCATTATCCTGTTTTACAACGCCAACTTGGATTCCTCCTAACGTATTGTGATATATCTAGGGGAGAATGACTGAAGTCTAGAATAAAAATGATGAAACATCACAGATATTTGATGGCAACCAAAGTAATTTAAAATTATGAAGGACCCATTACATTCTTTTATTGCCTGCCACTAACCCTTCCTCCTAAGTATGTCCCTTTTGTAGACCCTAATTTTATTAGATTATATGACTTCTGAATTAATGGATGTCCCCCTCTGGTACCCTTTCCCACTATCTGGCTGCTGAGCATGATCCACATAATTAAATAAAGGTCCCCAGCATTTGACTATCTGTTTACTCTCTGTCCCACACTTCCTAGTATTGCCAACACTATCTTTGTTTACTAAGCCCCTAACCAGCCCCCTCTTAACTATGAATGTCTTTATTTTTGTGGGTTGAAAAGAAACTCTATCACTTAATTATTGAAATATTGTTGAGTTGTTTTTTATAGGGGTTTAGAACAAACATTTACACCCATTCATATTTTACTTATTAATGGGTGAACAGTGTTGTATTTTTACTGCTAACTTGGAACAAACAGCTCGATCAATTTTAAAACAGGATTTTAAGTTAAATGGATTTCTACAGTACATAGGTGAAGGAGAAAAAAATAAAATTAGCATATGATATAGCTTGTTTACTGGTTCTTGTTATACTATACTTATGTTTACTATGCAATATGCTTTGTATTAAACGACGTGTACAATCTAAAAAGGCTTTAGTCATTAAAAGAAATGCTGAAGTCTCTGTTCTTACTGTGGTTAAACTCCTATTCAAGGCACGTTCTCAGGCCCCGATTAAACACAAAGGCATTGAACATTACGCATCTGAGAAGCTCCAATGAAGTCAATGATTTCTCACATGCTTGAAATTAATCATATAAGTGTATGCAAAATTGGGCTTTTACAATCTATGTTTTTTAATCAATAATGAGATGATGATGCAATAACTTTAGCAATGACTGCATGGAACTTGGAAGGAGAACAAGTTGCAGGAGGAAAGATTTTGGAGGAGGCACCAGGAATTAGTCTGTATGCACCTGGATTAAATGTTAGCTGCAGTTACAGCACCTCTGTAAATAGTTCTCTTAATAAAGAGCCAGTTTAGTTTTATAAGCATGGAGTGTTCTCATGTTATTACACATCGCGTAGTTCATGAAAAAATAATTAGACTGATTTTCACCCAATCATTCAAAACACTTGTTTAACTTATTTTTACAATACAGAGCAATTATTCCTGAGAATCTAATTATTTTTCATTATTACTCTTTTAATAAAACACAGTTAATTATAGAACTTTTTTTAAACTTACTGTCCAGACTCTAAGGCATTTAAATTTGCTTTTCCGTGGCTCCATGAAGTAATTTCTTATATGAAAAAATAATTTAATAAAAGGGAAAAATCAATCCAAAGTAGAGAGGTTTACCTGATTAACCCTTTAAATTAATCTGACCTGCAATCACAACAAGATTAAAGACTTCTCAGAGCACTGCAGCTCTACATTGCATATAACTAGCAGAAACCAGAAACTTGTAATAATGGCTGGCCTGGAATCTTTCGAAGGTTTAGTCCTCTACAATATGTCAGGGAGGAACTCTTATGGGTTGAAGCCTTCAAAAATTCTTTTGTTCCAGTTTTAACTGCTGTTCTATATTCCCCCTAAACAGACTGCTCCCCTTGAAAGAAAGATTTTCAAATTATTAGAGATAGTCTCAACCCAAAACTCAGAGCTCCTCATCCTGTATTTAGCTCAGATCCAAAAACCATACAGAGAGGGAGATTGGAATCCTGGACTGGTTCCGCACCAGGCAAGAGGACCAAAATTTCATGAGAACAGTTGGTCTTGTAAAAGTTTAGCCAACTTGTACAGAAAACTTCTGAAGACAGCTTGAGAGGATTCAGACTCCTCCCCCAAAAGACCAGTATGATGTTACAGCAGCTGAATTGGGGGAGGCAGCATCCCACAAACAGCAGTCTAGGAGTGAGGACCTGGAGTGAAATGCACAGCTTAGAGGGAAAAGAGCAAGATAGATGAGAAAGAGAAAGAACTCTTGCGCTTCACATGGGTAGAGAAAGCAGGTGAGTCCTGCCCAGCTTCCTCCATTCCTGCTTGTAGAGAGCCTTGCACTGAGATAAATATACAAGTAGCTTTAACAATCCTCTACAAATGGGATTCTGGGAAATCCCAATCTGTACAGCACTCGGGTTTATAACATTCTAGCATGGTGGTATACATAAAGCACTCTTCTTTAGAATAGCAGAGACCATTTACATACACACTGTATTTCAGATTACAAAAGAGGCCTGCTATTCCACCATTAGCAAACTGCATTCCACATTGTAATACAGATATTTTCATGCACCACTGATGTACTTCACACAATGCACAGTCAATATGTGGAACTCTTTTGCAGAGGATGTTGTGAAGGCAAAGACTATAACAGGATTCAAAAAAAAGAACTAGATAAATTAATGGAGGATAGATTCATCAATGGCTATTAGTAGGGCCCTACCAAAGTCACGGCGGTGAAAAATGTGTTACGGACCATGAAATCTGGTCTTTTGTGTACTTTCACCCTATACTATACAGATTTCATGGGGGAGATCAGCGTTTTTGAAAATGGAGGTCTTGACTCAAAAGAGGTTTGTGGGGAGTTGCGAGGTTATTGTAGGGGGGTCACAGTATTGCCACCCTTACTTCTGTGCTGTTTTCAGAGCTGGGTGGCTGGAGAGCAGTGGCTGCTGGCCAGGCTCCCAGCTCTGAAGGCAGCATCCTGTCAGCAGCAGCACAGACGTAAGGGTGGCAATACCATACCATCCATCCTTATTTCTGCATTGCTTCCTCCAGAGTTGTTTCAGGACCCCTACAGATACAACACCACAAAATTTCAGATTTAAATATTTGAAATCATGAAATTTATGATTTTAAAAATCCTATGACCGTGAAATTGACAAAAATGGACCGTGAATTTGATAGGGCCCTAGCTATTAGCCAGGATGGGCAGGGATAGTCTCTCTGTTTGCCAGAAGCTGGGAATGGGTGACAGGAGATGCATCACTTGATGATTACCTGTTCTGTTCATTCCCTCTGGGGCACCTGGCATTGGCCACTGTCAGAAGACAGGATACTGGACTAGATGGAGCTTTGGTCTGACCCAGTATGGTCGTTCTTATGTACCGTATTCTGCATTTTGGTAGTGGTATTTTCTTGCACCATTAATACAATATTTTCCTTTGTCTAACAGGTTCCTTCTACTGACTCTGTGCTCACATTAATTGTATATTGCATTACTGCCATCAGCTGAGCTACAGTAATCCTTTCAATCCAGTGGCTCATTTACATGAATATTTGTCCAACTTTGTATGAGACTGATTTAGGAAAATCAGGGCCACAGGAAACAGTAATGGCCTTAGGAAGAATGATTCATGAGTCTTAAAGGGGAAAAGAGTAACTCGAGCATCTTTGCACTGTGAACTACGTACTGATGGATGACAGTGCAACCTAATCACATGGTTAACAAAAAAAACCTGGTCAGTTCCCGGGGTATGTGTGTGTCGGAGAGATAAAAAGGATGCTGTAGTGTGAGAATTACTACCTGCAACCATGTTAGAGCCATGGTTACAGAGCATTTTAACATCCTTGCTATGCCCAAGTAAGCCTTCACAGTTAAAACACTTCATGGAGGACAAAAGAAAAGCTTCTCATTTGCATGTGGAAGGCCTAGTTGGGAACTGGCTGAGTAATATGTCTGTGCTCTGCTGCAAATTGTGTGCTTGTGCATCTCTACCATCTACACCTTACAAACTCTCTCCTTCTCACTGACTATAGCTACAGGGAGAACACATACAGGACTAGGTCCCAGGGACCATTCATTTGACGGCTGATGCAGCTCACTGGAATGGAGAGGAAGTTGACTTTAAGTTATACCAGTTGCTCTTTGATCCCTCAAACTGTGGGGTGATGGTTTGTGTAGCAAGGTCTCAGTTGGTCTGCCACGCCACTGGGGGGCGGTGGGGAGCTACTGCCTCACTGAAAGGCCTTGGTCACACTTCTCTGTCGACGGGGAATTAGTGGAGGGAGGTGTCCCATTGCAGTTGGTGCAACACGGGAGTACCGGCCTGAGTCAGTGGCACGCCCCTTAGGCTGGGGAGACGCCGGCAAGAGTCCTTAATACTTTATCGGGGTTCTGCCACCCCGTGGCAGGGTGGCAGGGTGGCAGGGGAACGCAGGCCTACTTGACTCCACTGTGTACCAGCCCAGGGCTCTGACAGTGGCGGGGGGAGAGGGTCCTGCCACTGGGCCAATGGGGATCTGTCCACAACACGCTGACCAAACACTGTCCAGTTCCACCCCTGAGCTACTTCCTACCCGGTCTCTCGCATGGGTCCCTCTGGTTCCTCCAACTCGTTGGGGTGTTCAGCCGCTGGTAGCCCTGGTAGCTCCAGCTCACACTCAGCATCGGGCTCACTCGGGCTCAGGTTGCTGCCCGGCTCCTCCAGTTCCTTGGGATACTCTGCCACCGGTAGTCCTGGTAGCCCGAGTCCTTCCTCTGGGTCAGGTTTGCAGGGTCTAAAGGAAACAGCCAGCAGCCTGTGTCTGTCTCCATCCCTGGACCTCCCCTCACTGGGCTAAGGACCCCGCCTTTTGTACTTCCTGTTCCACCCCTCCTCTTCTGGGGGATGGAGTAAGCTTGGCCTGGCTCTGCCCATTCAGCCCGAGAGAGTGGCTCCTTACCGTCTGGTTCAGAGGGAGGCCACCCTGGCTCTCTACAGTTTGGTCTTCACGAGCAACTTAGTGCAGGCTCATGACTGGGCCAGCAACAACAGTCCCGAAGGGATTACTTGAATGTATCACTCTGGTCTGCCCATTATGTTGGGAGATGAGGGCTAGGAGGGATGGTATGGAGCCAACCTTCCCCATGCCAGCAAAGAAGACAGCAAAGAAGATTTCACAATTGTTTTGCCATGATGGACTGACACAAAGCAGCAACAGCCAAGCCTGAGCTGGCTCATAAGGTTTGTGGCCAAAATCCAAATTCTCATTATACCATGTTTTTAATGTTCTCTTTTTTAATGTGAATGCATTTCCACGTATTTTATGCCCGTGGTATGTTGATGCCACAGTAAGTCTGGGGGAAAAGGCCATCTGTCCTTTCTCTGGACAGAGCAGGCAGTGATTGGACATGCTTCATCACTTTAGGGTTAGAGGTGGCAGCGGAGGATAAAAAGAAAAGTAGTAAGGGCAGAAAGAAAGAGACATTAGAAGCTGCAGTAATATCTATAGTCCACAAAACCCTCACCATTCATGCACACTCTGTTTCATTTGGATCATCCATCTTATTCTGTTTTTAAAATATTACATTTTCTTTCACATGGCTTCAAGCGGCTTCATTCATTCATTTTTAATTTTCTGATTTATTTAAATTGATCCTGATACATCATATGCTCCACCATATGTCAATAAGTTCCCACTGTGCTTCTTGGGTGTGGTTTGTTGGTGGAATCTTGTAGCAGCCATATTATGAAAGTCTTAGATGTCGCTGCCTGCTGAGATGGCTGCTGACTCAAGCAATTGATATTTTTGAAATAACATTCTGCATCAGACTGTATTCTAGAACTTCAGTCTCCATGTGTGAACATCTGCTGATGTGAGTGGGATATTCACACCATCATATTTAATCAATTAAAACTTCAAGAGGCTTTAAGCAGTATGAGCCGAGAATGTTATGTTATGAGACCAGGAGGTGCAAAAAACTTGTGCTTTATCAGGACATTTCCTTCATGGGGGAATGTGTTCAGTGTATGCTAAGATGTGGGCTCACACATCTGCCACAGTACCAGGCAGTACCCAGTTGGTCTTTATGTGGTGATGTGTATTTGGCATAAAGTACACACACTTAGTATCACTGTTGTGAAATATTCAACCATCTGCCTAAAAGCAGTGTGGCCATATTCAGTGGTTAGACTGACCATTCACTGAACAAAAATGTTTTACTGTGTGTGGGGTGGGGAGAAAGCTGCACTGAGAGAGGGGGTACAGTAATTATATCTGCAGTGTTCTACACTACACACTCTCTCGCCTCCTGTTTTCATTTGCATTTTTATCTTGATTTTTTCAAAAGTAATTTACCAGGGCAGGTAGGAGTAGCTCAATTTTATTGTCAATAAACTCCTTAATTTTCTGCCATTACTTTTGTTTGTCTGGCATGCTGACTAAGTAGGATGATGACTATAACAGGGTATCTTGACATATGTGAAAGAAAGTGGTGACATGCTGAAAGAAGTGGGACACTGGTTGGGAACAGCCTGTGCTGTGTCAAAGCTCTGCTGTCAGCTGTGTGTGTGCCTTGTGTCTCTGCACCCTAAAACAGTTTGCTCATCATTGATCTGAGAAACAATGGGAGAAGAGATTATGGGCTCTGTTCCCTTGAGCGATCTCTTGGCCCAGTTAGGACTCAGTTCCTCCCCCAGTTCACCAGTATGCATGGAGAACATGCAGCCTGCACAATCCCTTTTGCTCTTCTTGTCCTTCTTCCTGTGAGATCAGAATTGTTATTTATGCTATGGTCTTAATTCTGCCCATCCCTACACAGCTCCAAGCTGAGTAAGGCACAAAATGAGTGCCCTCTTTTCTTTTGTACCTGGGAAACAGGTACAAAGATAGTTTTTGCACTCACTTGAGTATAGGGACTTATCTTAACTAGCTCTGCTGCTAATACTAGCTTCTCCAGAGGCTAGTCACTCAAATGTATAGGTATTTCCTATTCCTGCACAGGTTGAAATCCCATTCTGTCTACAGTGATGGAGCAATAACACTCACCATTTCTAGAGTCAAAATGTATTCGTTAAGGTAGTGTGTGACTTTAAATGAGCACTATATGCTCTGAAACCTATGAAACCTAGTTTTAAATGATTATCTATTTACCTAGGTTCTTTTCAGGTGCCCATCATGGTGATGTCTCAGTGTCTCCCACAAGAGAATGAACATAGGACAGTGTCCAATAAGTGTAGTTTATATCATTCTCCTCCTAGGAGGAAGGTTGCTGGAATTTTTCTTCCTCCTCTTCCTTCAAAGAGTGTTTGTGTATGTATAGGTGCACACATATTTGCATAATACCACCCTTCTATAATCATTTTCTTAGTTGTTATCACTGTTGTGGAGGGAAAATAATGGTAAAGGAGTGAGAATTTTTAATGTTGTGTTCTCACTGCACTGAGCTCGGTGGCCATTGTTACCACTTCTGAAGAAGATGCTGAGAAAGCTCTGTTGCTTGCTTTCATGAGTTTGGCCCTTGGAGATGGATGGTTTCCTCATTTCCGTGAATGTAACAACTGAAAGAGGCACTGTTTCAGGTAACTTGGTCCAATCTCGTGGAGGTCTTTAACAATGAAGACTTCTTCTTGAAATTAAGCCAGTATTCTACTTCGTGAGCAGCGGCCTGGGTTAACATGCTCATGACAACTGGAGTTGCTCAAGAGTTAGACTGATGTTTTCTGGACTGAGTTGAAGCTATTTTAAGGTTGGGGCAACTGTTCCCAAGCATTGTGAGCTACAGTAACACTAGCTTGGGCATCCCATATTAACTATGAGGGGCCTGGTTTAAGCCAGATGTCCCCAAACTGTGGGGCATGGAGCTGGTAGATTGCCTTAGAGCAAGAATTCCCAAACTTGGTTTGTGGCTTGTTCAGGGTAAGCCCCTGGTGGGCCGCAAGATGCTTTGTTTACCTGAGAATCCGCAGGTACGCTGCTTGCAGTTCCCAGTGGCCACAGTTCGCCATTCCTGACCAATGGAAGCTGCAGGAAGTGGCGGCCTGGCCCATGCTGCTTCCTGTAGCTCCGATTGGCCGGAACGGCGAACCGCGGCCACTAGGAGCTGCGAGCGGCCGTACCTGTGGACGTTCAGGTAAACAAAGCGTCTCGCGGCCCGCCAGGGGCTTACCCTGAACAAGCCGTGAACCAAATTTGGGAACCCCTGCATTAGAGGTAAGGGGGAGCATGACTTAAAAAGTTTGGGGACTACTGGTCTAAGCCCAGTTACAGTGGCTTGAATTTCTTGTAGTTCATCAAGTGTTTCTTATTTTTTAAGTAGGCAGAAGAGTGTACAATGATGTTTCTTCACATCTCTCTGGTGACAGTGTGTTTCCTATGTGCTTTGGGAGACTATTCTAATAGACCTAACTTAGGAAAATTTAGCATTCATAGGAAGAAAAATGTCTTTGTTCTTGTTCCATTACTTCTAGTTACACGTCCCTGGACAGATACAAGTAGTCTTTTATATCCTTCAAATACTTTCAGATGGTTAAATTATTTAAGAAATAAGAAAAAAAAATCAAATCATACTATATGTGATGAGATATAGGCACTGCATTTAGAAATACTTTTCTTATGGGCAAGTTATTCCATAATTTTTCATAACCGGGTTTCTCTTATCTAAAGCATCGAGTACTGACCACTGCTGGAAGCAGATTGTCAAAATAAATGGAGCACTGGGTCTGATTTTATGTCAGCTCCCCTGTTCCTATATTTGCCTCTGTCTGTACTATGCTGCACAGTAAAGAGGTTACACTCCTTCACAAAGGTAAAGGGAAGAGCCACACAAAGATCATTGTCTCTCTCAGGAAGGGAGAAACCTCTAGGTGTGGCTCATGAATTCTCTCTCAAGAAATGGTTCGGAACAATTAGGCATCATATGTAAAAAGAGAACTAGTTTTGGGGCTTTTTGTTAAGGCTTACTAACTAACCAGCCAGCAATGGAAACTGTTTCTTAACCAACCTAAAGAAAGTTAGGATAGAACTGTTTATTTGTCTCTCCCCTCTTTTAAAAAAAAAAATCTGAAGACTGACAGCTTTATTTGCAGTTGTTTTATTCCACCCTGAAGGCAAGAAAACTGGAGCTTGCCCTTTTAATCCTTTCTCAAACTTCTAAGATTCTTTTGGCAACCTAGACTGATTGGTGCCATGTAGTACAAATTAGTGGAGTTGCAGTCACCTCATACCAAATGTGGCACAACAACCTATTCACACCTTTAAGCCATCCTCATGCATGCATGTGTGTGTGAGACACCGATGATTTATAAAGTCCACAATAGAAACTAATTAAACACTTATAAGCATGTAAGGTTCAGGCTTTATTCATCTCTTCAAGTACAAATTTCCTACATTTTAAGAGAATGGCCAAGAAAAAAAAATCACAGTGAATTCCGGTTCTATTTCAATTTATCAGTCAAGCTACTCATTTACTCCTTATACAGAAAAAAGGGTACTGAAGCATCAAATCTTATTACTTTCTTTTTATCTGAGTGGGCAGAGTGCCCAACATTCCAACTTTTGTGATCTGTCTTTGCTTTTCCTTCTTGCATTCAGCATTCTGTCATCTAATTGTGAATTATTCTGTGAGTGAAATAAAAATAGTGATTTTGCTAACCCAGCAACAAAGACAGTTGCCTTAATTTTTTCTTAAATTAAACTTTGTTGGGAATATAAAAACTGAAAGAACAAACAGATACTCTTCTTGAAATCAAAATGGTTTACTGCAGTTTCCTAGTGAAATACAGTCACCCAAAATTTAAAAAAATTTAAAAACACCTCAAATCCCATTGACTACATTTAAATGACTGACATCTACACATCTGGATTGATTGCACTGGGCTACAGAATACCTTTGTGTATATTTTATTAACCGAAACACTGAATAAAAAGTCATTGCTTTAACAGGAAGAGCAAGAAGTGCATTTCAGTGAGGTTAATTCATTTGTTTATTTTAAGTCACTTTTTATACTTTTTTTTACTTTGATATTTTGTTCTTCAGATGGCAGTAAAGGACAAGGTCTTTTCAATTCTCATTGATATCATGCTAGTCCTGGAAATGTCAAAAATAATGTTTCCTAATGGAGACTGCTAACTGATGCTGATTATGATAATACATCTGATTCATAACAAATCAAGTCTTTTATTATAAATAAAAGCCTCATCTGTCACTATTCTTTTTGAAGGACAAAGTTTAAGTGCTTTTAAACACAGCTGCTTTTACAATATGCATCTCGGGAACTACTGTGTTGCTCATAACTTGTCCTTCAGCAAGATATAATTTTCCTACGAAAACCGCTTGGACCAAGTATGTAATATAACTGTGTGTATCCCAAGATCTTAAAAGAGTAACTAGCAGTATTACTTCTGATACAAGATAATTTTGCTTCATCTTTCAGTTATGGTGAATCTCATTCTAAAATGGGTTTTTCTATTTTTCCCAGCCCAATTTCAAGATAAGGCTGTTGTTTCATGATACAATAGTTAAAAATGGTTCACAGACTGGGTATGGTGAACAGGATAATGCAACTTTCTACAGTGAGGGTAAAGCTCATCTGTGCAGGAACTTTCTCAGGGGCTGGGTCATGACAGTGGAACGAACTCACATAGCAGCTAAGAACCAGCACAAGCCTCATCACATTCCAATCTAAGTGGAAAGCACATTTCTTTGACCTTGCCTTCCCTAACATAATCATGTAGCAACAAGTGTGTGCATATATATTGTTAAATAAATTCCCAAACAAAACACTTGACTGCACTCACTTCTCTCCTTGAAGAGAGGATGAGAGAACAAACAGGTGACAGATGGTAGTCACGTTGCTTAATACACTACTGGAAGATGCTCGTATTAATTACGGTTGATGAGTGCGATATAAGAACCTATATGGACTGGACTAGAAAGAGAAAACTAACATTCAAAAAACATTTCCTACTGTAAGCATTTTTCCTGAAAGCTGAGCAAAGTCTCATAGGTTTTATCTGAAAATTCTTTTTTTTTTAAATAGGCATTTTCCTTACTGCACATTTCTCTTAGCTAGTTTATATATGATTTCATACTATGAGTCACGTTGTCTGTGTCTGGCAGTAGGAGACATAATTATTTCTAAAAATATCCCCTAACTGCTCTTTCCACCTTATCACCATTTGAGATTAATTCTATAGCACACAATACACCCTGGTTCCGGATTTTTTTCTTATTTTCAGTCTCTTTCATAACAAACTTTAAAAACGGAGAAAAGTGTGACAATTTTGTCTGATGCTCAGTCCATAAACACTCTGGAGAAAGGACTGTCTTCTTGATTAGTTGTCTGTAGAGTGCCTAGTACTGATCCTTAATTGAAGCACCTAGGCACTATCATATTACAGGAACAGCAATAAGACAACCTTCATTACTTGTGTTAATGTTACTGCCATAAAAACAACATATAGTGTCTAGAGATGGTCAGAGAATGGGTTTTTCCCCATGAAATATTTCAATTTTTTGGCAAAAAAAATAAAATACATATTATGGCCATAACAGTATTTTAAAATAACAAATCTACTCTACAAAGGAAGAGTATATTTGTCAGTGTAGCACTCTACATAAAGTATTTTTATTCAAACTTAATTGCCAATCTTCACAATTTTTTTTCAAACAAACTTTATTTTTAAGGGCAAGGGGTGCAAAACTCAGAGGTAAGCTGCTTGGTTCAGAAACTGTCGGTACTTCAAACCATATACCCTGCTTTCTCTTTTTTTTAAATCCTTGAAGTTTGTGTTACTTCATGCAATTTCTGTCTTTCACTGGATCTACCTACCTACCGTAGGCAGTTATACAATACCACATCAACATAGTGCTAAGCACTTCCTAGGTACTAAGAAATTCTGCAAATCCTTCCTGTTACAGTGGTAGAGAGTCTTCATTGAAAAGGAGGAACTTGTACTTCTTTCTAAGAGGTTAATTTAAATTTGGGTCTTAATTTAATTTAACTCTAAACTAAGAGTTTTTAAACTAATCTAATCACCTCTGTTAGTTCATTCAACTGTCAAACCCTTGACAGTGAGTGGTTTTTTCTCTGGTTCTTATGCACTTGAGTTTTGTGAGCTGGACAGTTCCAGAGGAGCATAGATGGATCTGAGATATAGATATGATCATTGATGTAGCTGGGTTCTGACCCTCTTAAAGCCTTGAAAATCTGTATCAAGGCCTTCAATTGGCAATGTAAACACACTCTAACACCTCATATAAATATGCTACATAGTACTCTATCTACAGAGCCTAGAGGTTGTACCTTGAGCACATGGACAGACCTCAGAGGAAAATCCTTTCTTTGACTACTCATTTGACTAAGCAATCATCTCTGTGTGAATACTCCCCAACAACCTAGCACTAACTGTCATAACAACATAATTCTCCATAATAGCCAGACTCTCAATGCAGAAAAAACAGTGCTACATGGCATTGCCACTGAAATTCATACCTGTGAAACACACATAGAAGGTCGTGTAGGCCCTAAAACTGCTTGGTACTGAAAGAGTAAACATTTCAAGAAACAAATGTATATGATATACAAATATACACAGTCAACAAAGCAAAGAGATGCTCATGCAAATAAGAAGCATAAAATATATCACCTTGTTGCTCCATCCATAATCTTAATAACCTCTTCCCTCATTATTCTAGTATAGCTTGATTCAGTCCATTTTGGAAATAGGAATTAAATATCATATACAGATAAGGTCAAACAATTTCCATATCATTAACACACTAGTTTAGAAGAGAAACTTATAAATCAATGATTATAGAAGCTTATGTTAGCTATCTGCCATAGAACTGAGGGAAAAAGCTATCTGCAAAAGAACTGAGGGTTTTTCCATCTTGCAAGCTTTTTGAAATTTTGCAGAATTTTCTCATGCCAAACTGAAATTTTTTTGCAAACCAATTATTTTTGGGAGTGGGTCAATCAAAATGCTTTGTTTGAATAATTCTGAAACATTTCAATTCAATTTTAACCATTTCTATTTTTAATTATTTACGATAAATAGCTGAAATTTCTAAAAAATAAGTCTTTTCAAACTGGAGAACAAGAACTTTTCATTTTGAAAATGTCAAAAAAAAAGTTTAAACTATTTTAAAACAGTTTTTCCAAAAAAATAGTATAGAGTAAAAACAATTGATCAGAAATGATCCTTTCCCATGAAAAGTTTCTGTTTGAATGCATCAGCATTTTCTGACAAAAAAAAAGTTTAGTTTAAAAATTCTCAGCCAGCTCTAAGCAGAAGCACTCCTTGCTGAATGCTGCATCTGCCAAAGAGAGCCTATGATAAAAAAAAACAACAACACTGTAAGCCAAGCTGCTTTTCTCAATAAGATTTACTGTTGCACTAGAATTAATTCTTGGGAGAATGTTTGTTGTCCTTTTAAATAGTGGTATTGTGATATCTATTCCATTTTACCAAAACATCCTTTAAAAGTTGTTGGACCTTTTTTTGGTTGGGTACAAACAAAACAGATATTTTTTTTAAGTGAGACAGTCCTGATAAATGAGTAAATTTTCCAAGCTCAAAATATCCAGAGAATGCAGCTTCAACTCCCAAGAATTACAGGGCTTCAGGTTTACTTTTTAAATTATATGGAAATTTGTGTTCACTTCATTTAGAACAGAACTGTTATCATTTCAGCTGTGTGGGGAAGAACAAAAAAGACAGGTTAGATTAGTAAAAGGGACTTGCAACTCACTAACACTCAAGGCTGAGAAAATTGCTACAAGTTTTAAAGCTTAGAAATTCACTTAAAGCTGAGTTAAGCATCTTAAATGAAGAATCCATAAGAGGTTTGTGGAAAATATTTAAATCCCAAGAAGGCTGAAGTCCTGATCCAATGTCTCAAGTTAGAAACAGCTTTAACAGAACATATAAGGCTAAATTAATTGAAGGAATCTGACCTGTTTTATTGGTGTGTGATGAAACTGCTTTCCCTTTAATACACAGTTTGATGGGCATGAAGTTTCAGATTTTCTCCTATCCTAACTAGCATTGCAGAATAAGTAGTCCACTAATAAGGCACCTGCAACACAGAGAGTGAATTGTTCAAAGACTGGAATGTAGGAATGGCCCTATTGGGTCAGACCAAAGGTTCCTCTAACTCTGATATTTTGCATTTAGCAGTGGCAACTATCATATAAGGTTTTAGAGGATGGTATAAAACCCCAATAAACCTTTGTCCAGCTATACCAAAAGAAGGACAGGAGACATTTGATATGGTTTTAATCAGGCAGCAACTTTATGATTAGATGTCTGGACTACCCAGCAGATAAAAGTGTAAAGTGCAGGTAACCCCATGCTAATTCAATAATTACCCGGGGGTTTCCACCAGCTCCCCCTGTTTTTCCATCCAGGTCCCCTCAGCCCAACCATTGCTGGGACCTTATCAGCTACCCCTGCTTGTAGGAGGGCTAAGGTAGGCTATAAGAAAGGGGGTTGGCTCCTTGCCAGATCATTCATAGGAGCCCCAACCCCTCCTCCCATTCCATTCCTTTCATGAACACCTCATTTATAAATCCTTTTCAAAGCCATTTATTTGGTTACTTTATACCTTCCCTATGGAGTACCTGCTCTGGACATCTGCCACATACTTATATGAGCTGCAACATATAGCGTACCTTCCTTCATGCCACACATCAACAAAGCCCTCCCCAAACCTGCTGTGGGAAAGTGAAACCCCGCCAACTCCACCTAGGCCAATCTGCTGGTAAAAGAAAAATCCCTTCCCAGCCTCCCTAAACAAGGGGCAGCTGGTGTAATGCCCACAGCAGGTTTTGACCAAACCTGGTATTTCACCACCTAAAGGGGAGGAAGGGTGGGCCTTGCCTCAGCCTGCTCCATGTAAAAGGGGATTCACGTACAGGGCTGCTCCTTTTAAACCCTTCTGCCCATCCAGATCACAGGGGATGAGTCAGTGTTGCCATGCTGGCCCGTTGTCTCCCCCCACCAACCCATAAAGCATTGTTCCCTTCATTCGGCCAGCCAGACAAATTTCCCCTCCCGCCCCTGCTTAAAAGTGCAGTGTGGTCACTTCCTGACATAGTGCCCCTAGACTGCACTTTCACAATTAAGATTTGCATCCATATTTAAAAAGTTACTGTGGAAGACAGGAATGAATTTGTTTTTAACGCGTACTGTTATCTACCAGTGAAAAGATGAAGTGACTGACTTGATAGCTAGAATTCTACATTCCTCTTTAATCTAAAGGAATCACATGCTCAGAAGATATATATGCAGAGTTGCTCAGGGAACCATACTGATGGCAGTTGTCCATATCTTTCAACTTGCTCAATTACTTCCCCCTGAACTTAATTGCTAACGACACCTGGGTTTCTAGGTGGGAACACCCATTTACTGCATCCCCTTCTGCTGTGCTCTCTGCCTTATAATCTGCTGCGTCCATACCTCGCACTCCAAAAGGGGAAGGGGGAGGAACAAAATCACCAGAGCAATGGCAGCCACACTGGGCCTGGCTGGGAATGGGTGTGAGTGGTTTGTCAGATGGGATTGGCAGAAGTAGCATGCGGTGAAGGGAAGCTTCTGGAGAGCTGGGCAAAAAATGATGACAAAAATTTCCATCCAAAAATTTGCTGAAATCAAAATGTTTCACGGACGCATTTGTTCCGATGAAAATTTAGTCAGGAAGATTTCTCAGGTGCAGGATGGAGTTTCTGTTCAAAATCAGAGTGAGAGCAAGAGAGAATATTACCAAAACCTGGTGATTCAGCTAGGGAAGACAGAGGCTGAAGTTCCTGTTCTGCCTGATTCAGATGTAGTCAGTCTCTCCTGTTGGAGCTGTATCACTCTCTGTAAATAACTAACTATTCACTGGGCCAAAGAAAGAGAGAGTCTCTATAGCCCAGTGATTAGTCCCTGGGATGCAGGAGCCCACGTTCAAGTCCCTGCTTTTCTTGATCCAGGACAAAAATTTCAAAACCTCAATTTTTTTGTGAAAAACAGAATTGTTGTTTTCCAGCCAGCCCTAACCCTGAGTTTAGGGAGAACAGAGCAAAGAGGAGTCTGGATGCAGCCTGGGAGGAGTAATCTAGACTCTACAAGGAGAAGGGGAAGGGGCAGGCATTAGAGGCAAAATCCTCTACCCTAAGTAGGCAGCAGAGACTACTCTGAGGCTGTGAGGATTGTAGGAGAGGAGCATACTAAAAAGAAAAGGAAAGATGGATAGTAGAAAATACAGTGAAAACTGGGAAAGAAAGTAGAAGGGGACGAGGGAGAAAAGATACGGAAAGAAGAGTGAGAGGAGCTGGTCCTACTACGTTTCATGTCTTGGAGTGGAGAAAGGAGGGAGGGGTTCACGTAAGTAAGAGTGCCGGGGAGGAAAGGAAAACACTCTCAGGTAAATAAAATATTAGAGTGAAACAAAAATATTAGAGTGAAAATAAAAGAAAGAGTGGAAGACAGAGCAAAAATACTAATAAAATGAAGGAAAACATAACAACATGGGAAAAACAGAAAAGGTGATAAGAATGGAGTTGGACAACATAAAGAGCAATTCAGAAATTTGTAAAAGATTTTTAGAAAAAAACATCTTGAAGAAAAATATATAGAGAAAAGAAAAAAGAGAAAAAAGAAAAAAATGGGACATTTGCCAATATTTGAAAAAAATTAAATGAAAATAATTATTATGAAATGAGCTAACATTTCATGTGCATTGAAAAACTGCTTTATACCACATTTTTGACTCTTCCCCTCACTCTTTATTCCATGTTACTGTTTCTGAGAGGTGTTTTGGTCTCTTTTGCCTCACATACTGTCCTTGCCCATTTTTTCATTAATTATGTTAACACGATTACAGATAATACATTGCAATTTGGCTGTTGTGAGATGAGGAAGTTTTAAATATTGGAATTCCTAAGTAGTTGCACTAGTAAAAGGCTTCTGTCATTTTTCAGTCAATGTCCTCCTGGAAATGTTTGGAAAAGACATAGAGAAGTGGATGACGGACTTTGTTTCCCTATTCTGAAAAGCTATTCATTTTAGTGTATGCTAACCACTACGATTGTTACCAAATCTAAAAATATTCATATATTACATGAAGTCTACCAAAAAGCTAGATCCCTGTTAAAAAAGACTAGTTAAACTTTTGTAATATCTAATCACGCACTACTTTAACCACAGTAAGCAACTTGCTCCATCACCCAAAGCAATGTCTTCCTAAAAGTAAGATCATATCACATCCCGTATCTGCAAGCAAGGTGATTCGTGAACCTAGAGAGATTTGGAGTTCCTTGGTACAAGAGGTGACAGCTATAAAAGTGCAAACTACATAAATACCAGCCTTATAGATTTCTCTATTTAACTCAAACGATCTTTAAATTGAAAAATCAATCTTCTAGCTAGCCTTTAGTCTTCCTTGAATTCTCTGATCTGCAGGAAAGAGTAGTTTCAGAAGACTGAATTACTGGTAGAATCGGGGACTGAACCAAACTACTGGGGAAAGTGTTATATAGTTATATATGTTATATGAACTTTCCCTGTCAGAGAAGAATGTCTCAGTTCCATTTGTATGTGTCCTTCTGAATGGATGTAGGACTGAGAGGCTGCATATCTGACAATATTTCTAATAGTTAATTGTCTTTAAAGATTACCTTCACCTCATGGCTTGCTTTAAGACAGACCAAGTTTCGAGGTCATCGCTCATTCACAATTCTCACTCACCCTAACAAACACTATGGTACAGATGTTATAATCAACTTGGTTGTGCAGTGATTAGTCTTAATTTATTACTTTTTAACTGAGGTATTTTTAGTCTGGAATGTTTATATGGGAAATTCATGAGATTCTCCTATACAAACTATCGTTTTATTCTAGAGCTGTATGTTTACTGCTCTGGGGTGGGCAAATAAATCTTTGTAAGGGGTATGGTCAGGGCCACCCAGAGGATTCAGGGGGCCTGGGGCAAAGCAATTTCAGTGGCCCCCTCCATAAAAAAAAGTTGCAATACTATAGAATACTATATTCTCGTTGGGGCCCCTGCGGGGCCCGGGGCCTTGGTCAAATTGCCCCACTTGCCCCCCACCCCCACCCCCCGGGTGGCCCTGAGTATGGTTTATTCTAACACAAAGAAGAGCTTTATAGAATTCTTTGGTAATTACACTAGTTTAACTCGATGAACACTAATCATGCGTTTGAGCAGCAATGATCTGAAACATCTTTTACTGCTGAATCAGCACAGCAAACTTTTGTTGTAGTCAAGGCAACTACTTATGCACAGACAACTGCAGGCTATCTGGACGTGTACTCAGAATTCTCTAATAATAAAATGAAGTCCCAAATCTGAGATTATTTTACAGTCCTCACTGATATCATACTAATCCTGGAAATGTTTTTTGAATGACACATACTCATTTTAAAAGACAAGTTGTTTAGATCACAAATTGAATTTACCTATAAAGTAATATTTATCGTACATGGTAGAAAATGGGCTCTTTATTTAACTTTAGTGGTTTCTATTTAATGCATTTCTCCAAAATCAAATAATAAAACACACCAAATAGAGCAATTACTGTATCAGCTAGATAGATTTATGTTTTTAAGGATGCTCATATGGAACAGAAGCACACATTTTAAAAATAATATAGTGCTAAAGGTATTCTATGTTGAGTTTGAGACCTAACAGACATGACAGTTGTCCTTTAAGCTTTCATTTTAATATATATATTAAATATATATTTAATACATATATCACATTTTTCTTATTCTTTACTTTAAAATGTTTATAGAAAAAGGTGTTTTGTATAAAATACACACAAGCCATGCAGCTCCAGTTTTAAGCTCTGTTCTCTGACCTGATGGAAATGTATTGTAAATTAAAATATAGGATTCAAGATTAAGACCTCATTCTGCTTCCACTGAAATGAATGGCAAAATTTTCACTAACTTCAGTGGGAGAAATATCAGGTGCTTAAGTACTACAAGGAGCAATGGCTCAACCACTAACACCGTCTATCTACCACAATGTATAATATCAATCTCCAAAATAAAACAAGAAATTATGTTTTTTCTAAAGCTTCCTACATATTAGAAATGCTTTTGCAGGACAAAGAAAAAAACAAAGAATTGGAGTCTTTCTTCATTGCTTCTGGCCTTCAAAATATAGTTGTATCCACTTGTAGGTGAACCTCTTGACTACTAGTTGCTACTACTCACGCATTGAGAGAACAACTTTGAAAAGAATCAGACTAGCTCATTCAACTTGTGACTAGGAAGAATAAATAATTTCAGGTATTTAAATTAAACTTTAGAAAAAGAACAATATGATAACAAAACCACTCTAATTCACACTAATGATGAGGTGATCTATTGCAAATTACTGAGGAAATGAACAATACAATGATAATGGATAAAGCATTTCAAAACATATTTATTGGTGACATGTAGTTTAGTTTTGATTATTTATGATAATATTTCAGCATTACTTGTTATCTTGCCCAGCTGTATATTTCCTTCTAATGAAGAACAGGCAAAGCTGTCACAAACTTTAAAAGAAAAACACTTATAAGAAAGGCTGCTGTCTTGAGATTAATCCAGATGTTTGTAAATAGTTGAAAGTACTTTAGTGTATTAGCAGAAACCATGCCATTTCTCCTCTGTCAAATCATGTGCCTAGGATTTTAAAAAGTCCTACTTGACTCATTCCAGATAGACACCTAATGGCTCAATATTTTCTCCCTTGTGCAATTACCTAGGAAATGCTGCTTCTTCCTCAAAAATGCAGACTTGCATACAGGGACCAGTAACATCATCACTCCTAGACTAAACTATGCCATTGATAGGCAGATTGTGATGAAGACAGGAGACCTTTAGCGGCTCCTGTATGCCACATCTTATCTCCTGATAACCAGTCATTGAGAGTATATTAAATTCCAGATTCACTTTAATGTTCTGTTCCTCATCTACAAAGACCTTGATGGGTAAGGGCCTGACAATGTTAGGGATTGCCTCTCTTTATGTAACCCACCAAGAACAATATGACCTCTGGGGACACATCAGCAGTGGGATTATTACATCAGATTGTGCCCAGGGTGGATTTTTTGGAATCTGGAATAAGGTAGTTTTGACCAGATACAGAACTTCTATCCTAGATGTTCTTCTTTCTCTCTCTCCCTGCCCAAAAAGTCAGACTTTCTCTGTATACCTACTCCCTCAATATCATTTAGGAAGTATTCCTGCTTGATGGAGGAGTAGAGAAAACATTCAGTTATGGATGACAATTATTCTTTTTAACTACTGTATCTGGCATCTAAATACTATTGTGTTGGGTGCATTAGACAGTTTGATCTGTAGTAGCTAGTGAAATCACTGGCAAATTTTGTAAAAGTGATAAATTCTTACTGTTATGAAGCATCTCTAAAACAGTCTACCATCAATCTGTTCATCTTCACAGTACTTTACAACTTTAACTAATCTTCACAGCATCATGTGAGGTAAATATTATTCCCATTTAAAGATACTTGTACAAATATGTCTCAGACTACAGGATAAAATTCATACAAAATGTTAAAGATACCATAAAGTAAGCAACTTCTCTATATTTTAGCATCATGCCATTTTAAAATTTGTACGTTTTCTAACTGCAGTATAGTCAATTGGGAAAAGAAAACACAGATGAGAAGAAACAAAAATTAATATGCCTTGCACATAGGGGTCATTGATGTATAAAAACAGAATGAAACTCTCCACAGAAAGAGTTAAGGATGCCATGCAGTAATCACCTAAGTCTCTCTTCTTTATTTGGGTCATTAGACCTTTCTGAGCTTACTTTCTATTGCCGAACAAGTGCTCACAAGAAGTTTTAATGGCCAAACTACCTTCCTGGCTATGAGGTCTGAGGGGAGTCTTGGACAAGGGGCTTCCCAGGTGTAATAAACGAGAAGGGACTGAGGGAGCAAAAGGGGTTTTTAATCAGTTGAATCTGTCTGGTATTGTTGTGACTCCTCAAGAGAGACATAGGTCCAAGGCAACTGCTTCTTGGAAAGAACCGTTGTGCCTGACCTGAAGATTCTGCAAATGGAAGTTACCTATGTGCAGTTTATCACCCCAGTTCCAGGAAACTGGACTTGTGTATAGTTTGCAAATAAACATATTACACTAAAAGAGACATGGTGGGTAAGAGAATATCTTTCATTAAATTGTCTCTCTCACCAACAGAAGTTGGTCCAATAAAATATATTATCTCAGCCACCTTGTCTCTCTAATATCCTGGGACTGGCATGGCTACAACTACACTCTATATTTCACTAAGAACATGTCTGAGCCTGTGTCACCAATTTCTGCTCCAAATTGGAAACTGACCTGCCCGTCCCAAAATCTGCTAACACTAAGTAAAGGAGAAAAAATATGATAAAGAAAAAGTGTGTTTGTATCCAAATACAAAGAAATACAATGCATTTATTATTTATTCATATATATATATATGTTGGATTGTAAGCTCCTCCGTGGAGAAGAGATTTTCTGTGTGTATGTGTCATCTAACTCGATATAGGCTCTGTGTGTGTGACACAATGGGCTCTGATATAGGTTGGGCATCTAGGCACTACTGTAATACAAATAAATAAAAATATACTGCACCATGGAACACTAGATTTCATGAAAACCAGTTATGGAATCATATTTTGTAAAATTAAATTAATGTAAATTAACTAGATGGCTCATATCCTGGGATGTTCTGCAGCTGTTTTATACTGCACAGCTGGAACAAAGCAGTTCTAAAGTGGGCATCCACTGGTGGTATAGAGTGCCTGGAACAAGGAACTTCTGGATCAGGACTTCCATGCACTTTGCTGATCCCCGACTGGGGTCTGGGATGAATTATGGAAGCCAACATAGGATTGGGAGGTCACAAGGGTGGTTTAAAGCCTCACACATACACAGGATCCCGAATATGCTGTGAGCTGGGCAAATGGCAATTAAATCCCTCTCTAATACACAGAAATGGAGATCCTTTCCAGTGCTTTGTTAAAAGGTTTCTCCTCATCCTTCTTGAAAAGGCTGGCTAAATACATCGGGCATGGCAGTACAATCCTCAAGGTCAACAGTGAAGAAGAAAAAAAATTGGCATACAAATTGGCCACTGAAGAAAGAGATCTTGGAGTCATTGTGGATAGTTCTTTGAAAACATCCAATCAATGTGCAGCAGCAGTCCAAAAAGCAAACAGAATGCTGGGAATAATTAAGAAAGGAATAGATAAAGGACAGAAAATATCATGTTGCCTCTATATAAATCCATGGTACGCCCACATCTTGAATACTGTGTACAGATGTGGTTGCCCCAACTCAAAAAAGGTATATTGGAATTGGAAAAGATTCATAAAAGGGCAACAAAAATGATTAGGGGTATGGAACGGCTTCCGTATGAGGAGAGATTAATAAAACTGGGACTTTTCAGCTTGGAAAAGAGACAGCTAATGGGAAATATGATTGAGGTCTATAAATGCATGACTTGTGTAGAGAAAGTAGATAAGGAAGTATTGTTTACTACTTCTCATAACACAAGAAGTAGGGGTCACCAAATCAAATTAACAGGCAGCAGGTTTAAAACAAATAAAAGGAAGTATTTCTTCACACAACACACAGTTAACCTGTGGAACTCCTTGCCAGGGGATGTTGTGAAGGCCAAGACCATAACAGGATTCAAAAAAGAACTAGATAAATTCATGAAGGATAGGTCCACCAATGACTATTAGCCAGGATGGGCAGGATTGGTGTCCCTAGCCTCTGTTTGCCAGAAGCTGGGAATGAGCGACAGGGGATGGATCACTTGATGATTACCTGTTCTGTTCATTTCCTCTGGAGCATCTGGCACTGGCCACTGTTGGAAGACAGGATACTGGGCTAGATGGAACTTTGGTCTGACCCAGTAGGGCCATTCTTATGTTCTTATGTTCTTAAATAAAGGTCTGACATCATGCTACCATTTACTATTTCCACTAGAGGTAAAGTAGGCCAAATTTAACTGCATTTGTATCAAGCTAAACAGCCCAACAGAACAGCTCAGAAGGTCCATTCAGCTTTCCAAGGTCCTAAATGGTCGTTATTTCACACAGGACAAATTAAGGGACATTTACTGAGAGTCCAGAAGAATCTTTAATTAAAGTAAAAGATCATAATAATTGTTTGATTCAAAATTGGAGCGTAAGAAAAAGGGGTAAAAATGAACTTTCCAACCTAGGTGACATTGCTGTAAAACTCAGAGTTCAAGGAAGAAAAACATCTGAACAAACTAAAATAAATATATTGATTTCTTAAACCACTCTATAAACCAAATAAATCAGAGCAAGGAAAGAAGTGCCCTATCTAATTGTGTCCTAATTAATTCTGCAGACATTATTCTTGCACTCCTGTAGAGTTAATTATGAATCAGTTTAGTATAATTAGATAGTAATATCCTCAGTAATATTTTCTAATAACTCTTAAGTTAACAGTGTCATTCTCAACAGAGACTTTTAATCACCATGGGCCAGAGTCTGCAACCCTTATTTGCAGTGAGGAGCACATGGGAGTATTTGTTTAAGGTGTTATTCATTCAGCAATAGTAGAGGTTGCAGAATCTGGCCTTAACATCTGAAAATATAATTGTACAGGTTTTTTTTAATTTTATTGTAATAAGCCTTGTGGTCATCTAAAGCTATCTGAGAATTTCAGTGGTGCAAAAGAAACATTTCAGTATCATTCCATTCTTTTTCTCAAAATTTAGAAAGCAATATTATTTTTAGCCTTATATTTAGCCTCAAAATTTAGAAAGCAATATTATTTTTAGCCTTATATTTAGCAATCTACTGTAAGCTATTAAATATAGTCCGGTTTCAGCATATCAGACTTCTTTGACATTAATGCTATACAGAATTTGTCCCAGATATTTGAAATATGTTTTATTTATAAAGAGATGACATGTAATAGAAAAGCATGCTTACTGCATGGTACATAATATATCACCTCGACCCTGTTAATTTAAAATCTTCTCCTACAACAAATTATCACTGATAAATCTTATGGGTAAATAGCGCTATAATTACCAGTGATAACTATATCACTGCCTTTAAAAATTAAAAGAAAATGTAGGGATCTATTGGGGTATCATTAGCTTGAAAAACAAAATATTCTGCAACATCAGATGAGACATTAAAAATAAAAATTTTCATTAAAGTATTAAAATATTCTGCATTATATTCTGCATTAAAATATTCCATAAATTTTTCATTAAAGACATTAAAATATTTTGCATTAACATTCCATTGCAAATACTATAGAAAGTCACCAATTACTTTACAGATTATACAAAGTGCTATAGTGTTAAAAGAAAAATAAAGAAAGGAGAAGCCACTAAATACAGTAGTTACTATATTTACCATCTGGGAAAAAAGTTAGCATGTATAAAAGTTTCAGTGATCAATAACATATCCTTGGAAAACCATAGGTACAATGTAATTGAGAATAAGATGTTTAATAATCAAAATGCAACTACGAGTCCAAAGAAGGACCCGAGCTACCAAGAAACAACTCATTTTTAAAAAAAAATCTTAATCTAATCCCAGTGCATCAGTAGACTCAGATACATAGATGTTAAGACCAGCAGGGGCCCCTAAGATCATCTAGTCTTATCCCCTACATAACACGTGCCATAAAATTTTGCTCAGTAATTTCTACAGGGGAGAGAAATATTCTTCTTTACTATATCATAAACAATGTCAAGCCCAACAAACTGGGGATGAACTAGATCATATATGTTAGAAACATCTCCTGTCCTACCTAAAAAGACTTCAATAGATGATGAATTTACTGCTTCCTTTGGTAAGCTGTTCTAATGGTTAATCACCTTTGCTTAAAGAGCTGTGACTATTTCCAATTTCAGTTTGCCTTACTTTGATTTTCAGCCTTTGGATCAGGGTCCTCCTTTATATAATTCCATCTGACTGGATTCTAAATTGCTGTGCATTCTCAGGATTTAAAAGAAAATATACATCTTGGCTTGGTGCAACCATATTAAACCCTACACGGTAAAAGATTGCATAGGCAATTTCTAACTCATTGCATTGCTTTTTAACTCCAGCATGTATTGTTCTTGATTCTGATGTCACCCTGGTTTTGCACGCATTAAATTACTAACTTTGATGAAGCTACTCCTTATTTACATTTGTGTAAATCAGAGCAGAAACATGCCCAAAATGAGTTGATGCACACTGAGGGGAAATTCTAAGAATATTCCAACTATGACCTGTTAATAAAGATATTTCCAGACACTTGTGGTAGCTTTTCCAAAGGTATGGTTGTCCTCATCAGATTCTTCTTGCAATTTAATTGGAACACTGTATTCTTCACATTCTGTTCTCAAACTTTTGTATAGTGTAGCTACCTACTGTTAAACAAGTGTTATCCCAGAAATGGCTTAATTTCTAGGACAGGTAAAGGTATTCCTTTGTATATATGCAGTGTATAAGGGACTCTGAGAACCTATAAGTACATAAGAGCTGCTATACTGTGTCAGACCATGATTCATCTTGCCCCAGTATGATGTCTTCAACAGTGGCCCATACCAAAGCTTTCAGGGGAAGTGTACAGAGCAGGGCAATTGTAGAATGATCCACCCATCTTCCACTCCTGGCTTCACACAGTCAGAGGTTAGGATTTCCCCAAGCATGGGGTTGCATCTCTGACCATGTTCATTAACAGCTATTGATGGACCTATCCTCCATGAATTAATCCAATTCTTTTTTTAATGAAGTTATACAATGTTCAGGATGAATGGCAATACAGAATATGTACTGTATTGTTTCTTTAATTTTTTTCTTTATTAAAATTTTACATCTCTATAAGTATATCAGAGAATGAAAAGATGCTTCAAGAAAGTGCCATATAAAGTCAAACACTGGCCTATTTCTGATCTCTCAGTGATTTTACAGTGATATAAATCTCCTAGCTTCAGTGGAGTTACTCATGATTTATACCAAGAGCAAAAAGCACACCCAATATTTCTATATTATTACACTAACATTACACTTGATCATAATTTATTTTGTCACATTTAATATCATTAAGTGTGGAGGCAAAGTAATGTCTTATACCCTACCTTGAAGGAGGTACTTTAAGACAAAAATTTAAGCTGAAATTTTGCTTGGGGCATCCTTCATGCCCCTACATTCAGTATAAATATTAATATCTGACTAAATATATTTTAGAACTTAATATCCAACCCAGCTTTATCATCACCTTGTAGATATGCCATCTTAAACTGTATCATTTTATTCCAGAAAAATCCACTGTTTGTTATTTATTTTATGAATCTTTTAACTGTAATTTCAGAAAATTATTCATAGCTCTAAATATGCATTATTTTACACTTCAGTGCTTTTATAGTTTTGGCTACAGTTATCTTGATAGTCTTACAGGCATTAATAAAATTAAAGTTAGCATGCCCCTGCTTTACAGAAGATAATTTAATCATCAGAAGAAATTAGTAAAATTCAAAACAAAGGTTTGCTACCTTTGTAGAATTTAACACTAAAAAATAAACACGTTGTGCTAGCATTATTCAGTGAGGTCTGATGCTTTTTCACACTCACATATCATGACTTTACACCTCTTCACCTCAGTTTTTAAGTAATTCTCAGTTAAATCACTTAAATCACAACATGATTCACTTTTTGGATTAGTTCAGAGGAGTGATATTGTCTAGTTTTTTTCAAAATGCTTTGAGATCATAGGATGGAAAGTATAATTATACAGTACTATTGCAAAGTATGGACTTATGGAATTCCACAATACAATTCCAATTGTAAAGTATTGAAGTGCAAAGTATTAGTTTTATTACAATCTGTGAATTTTATTAAAAGGAAACTCTTTTGGGCAGCGATGAGATCTACCTTTATATTTATATGGCACATGACACAACAGGGCCCTGATCCCAATTAAATTAACAGAGAACAACCATAAAATAAATAATAAGAAGAAAGCAATCCTAATTATATAGATCTATTCTATCTGGTTATAGTGTTTCATGACTTATCACCACATATACCAGAACAGTTCCAAAGAATCCCATAAAGTGTAATAATTCTTTGTTTTTAACTTACACCAGTGGGGAAATTGCTTTGGAATTGGAATTCTGCATTTTTTAAAATTTCTATTAGTTAAGAAAAAAAAACAAACCAAAGATATATATTAAGTTTGCTTCTTGGTTGTAATTCTATCGTGACTAAAAATAACCCAACCAAATCTACAGGTTATAATTCCATAGATTCAAGGCTTGCTTCTGTGGGCAAAATAAAAAACATAGATCTTATTTCAGTAACACATAGTTTGGCTTACAGCTAAGATTGATTTATTTCTACAGAAGTGGGACTGATAGCAGTGTGGAGGTTCTCTTCTGAGACCTCTATTGAGAGATATCCAACGCCCTAGCAATTGTCTTGAAAGTGCCTGAAGAGTCTGGGATGTGAATGTCAGCCCACGTGGCCATGGAATTAGATAATGCAATGTGATAACACATGGAAATTGAAGGGAGAAGGAAAGTGTAATGGGAAAAAGTTGTGCTATGACAGTTAGGGGCAACTAGTAAAAAGCTTGAAATTAATTACTGTGAGGAAGTATAATCTCCCATGGCATAGACTTTAGCCATGGCCAGACAAAATGCCCACATTCTGATGCCTCAGGCCCCACTGCTACAAATAAATTGAACTTTTCATTAACTAATTTATGCTAAAATATGAATTTTCTGACATTACACTTTCAGAGCTTGGAAAGAATTGACCAGATTTACATAATATGCTTGTGCTGAGAATTTGACTTTTAAAACAGACCCAGCCTCATAAGGTGAGTTATAGAACCATAGGATTAGAAGGGACCGCAAGGGTCATGTAGTTTAACTCCCTACCAAAATGCAGGATTTGTTGTGTCTAAACCATCCAAGACAGATTGCTATCCAGCCTCCTTTGGAAAACTTCCAGTGAAGGAGCTTCTACAACCTCCCCGGGCAATCTGTTCCATTGTCCTACTGTTTTTACAGTTAGGAAGTTTTTCCTGAGATTTAATCTAAATCTGCTATGCTGTAGTTTGAACCATTGCCTCTTGTCCTGTCCTCTTTGGGAAGAGAGAACAACTTTTCTCCATCTTTTTTACGGCAGCTTTTCAAATATTTGAAGACTGCTATCATGTGTGTCCCCACCTTAATCTCCTATTGTGCAAACTGAACATATCCATTTCCTTTAGCCTTTGCTCATATGGCTTGCATTCCATCCCTTTGATCATATTTGTCACTTGCCTCTGCATCCTTTCCAGTTTCTCTACATCCTTCTTATACATTGTTGACTAAAATTGGACACAGCACTCCAGCAGAGGCCTAACCAGCAACGAATAGAGTGACTTGCATGCTATGCCTCTGTTAATGCAACCTAAAGTTTCATTTGCTTTTTTTGCAACAGCATCACACTGTTGACTCATGCTGAGGTTGAGATCCACCACAATTCCCAGATCCTTCTCAGCAGTTCTGCAACCAGGCCAGTTATCCCCCATTCTGTATTTGTGCATTTGTTTTTTCTTCCCTAAGTGTAGCACCTTACATTTGTCTTTGCTGAGTTTTGTTTTGTTGTCTATAGCCCAGTTCTCCAATTTATCATGATCTCTTTGAATTTTTGCTCTATCCTCCAAATGTTTGCAGCCCCACCTAACTTTATATTATCTGCATATTCAATGCTCTGTATTCCTACATCCAGGTCATTAATAAATACATTAAATAACAGCAGACACAGAGAACATATCCCTGTGGAACCCCACTTGAGACCTCCTTGCAATCTGACACCTTCCATTAATAGTTACTCTTTGTTTGCAGTTGTTTAACCAATTATGTATCCACTTAATGGTAGTCCACTGAGCCCGAATTTCTCCAGTTTACTTATCAGATTGTGGGATTGTGTCAAAAGCCTTGCTATAGTCCAGGTATATTATGTTCATCATATTTTCCTATCCACCAAACCAGTTACCCTGTTAAAGAAGGAAATCGAGCTTGTTTGGCATGATTTGGTTTTAGTAATTTCATTCTGGCTGCTAGTGTTTACCCCTTCATCCTCCAGGTATTTGCAAATTGAATGCTTTATACATTGCGCTAGTAGATCAGTGCAATGATCAGTGCAATTTTATCCTATAACTAAGGCCCTTCATTTTCTGTTTTTATTTTGTTTATAAGTTGCTGGAAAATTATTGGTGTTTATTACAAAAATTTAAAAATGGCTGAAAATCAGTGTAAAAAATTAACTTCACAGTTTTCTGGGTAAATATCAGAGTTAACACAGCACATACGCCAACACTCAAGCCGTTATGGTACTTCTGACATGACTTTCTTCTCTGAAAGGAGAGATGGTGGCTTTGTAACCTGGGCAGCCAGGTTACCAAGAGGCCATGGAACAGAGAGCTGGATCTGGAGCAGTCTGGCATTTCCAAAATTCGAATGGAAAAAAATATACTGATAAAAAACGAATAATGTCTTTTGTAAAACCTGGGCATTGTTTGGTAAAAATCAGACAAAAACAAAAGTGAAGGGCCTTGTCCATAGCACAGTATAATGAAGAACCACTGCAGAACATGCTTGGTTGTTGATGTAGTCTTTCAGCACATTCATTTGTCAGCTCTTCATTGCAAAAGCATAACTGGGTGTGCTGATAGTAGCAGATCTTTATTAACATGGCACAATAGATGGCATTTCTATTCATTTTAGAAGCTGTTTATACAAACTGTGTAAAAAGTCAAGGAATTCCTAACAGTGGATGGTCTGTGCACATGCATAGTAGTTGCACTAAATAATCAAAATCTGCCACCAGTTACCACACAGTGGTATATTTAAAATGGGAATTAACCTTAGTATTTCTAATACCATTGTTAGGTAAGAGTTGGCCAACATTGACTTTTGAAGGGAAACTGTTTACTTTTTTTAAAAAAATCACATTTCTGTTCTTCTGTTAGAAAATAAGTAAACAAATAAAAAACAAATTAATGGAGTTATCCTATCTCCTAGAACTGGAAGGGACCTTGAAAGATCATCAAGTCCAGCCCCCTGCCTTCACTAGCAGGAGCAAGTACCGATTTTTGCCCCAGATCCCTAATTGGCCCCCTCAAGGATTGAACTCACAACCCTGGGTTTAGTAGGCCCATGCTCAAACCACTGAGTGATCCCTTTTAAACTTGCTGTCATTATATGTAACAGACAACATTACAATAGATAAAAGACAGAGAAAATATTCATTTTTTTTTTTAGTTTGTTATGTTCATCTGGCAGGACTCTGTACACAGTCAATTAGGCTTCAAACCTGTGTAGGAAGTTATGCATGTGTGCGATTGCAGAACTGGGACCTTAAGCACTCAGTTTTCTCTGTTACTTCCATGGACCTTACACACAGCAACAGGGGCGAAAAAAATATATTAAAACAAAACAAAAAACAGGATAATGTGAATGTAAAGCAAAAACTGACTCACAGACAGGTGTAGTATCCAAAACTCCTCTTTTTTTAATTAACTAGATGTCAGTTGAATGGTGTCCCTTTGATAATGACTATGGTATGTGCATCAAAACAAAAATAGGTTTATTGAAATAGATAATATTTAAGATGCTCACAATTCTCTATGGAATGGACTTAACGATTCAAATGAAAATATTAAATATAATTCCTTAACATTAGGTAACTAAATCCATATTTAAATGCTTAAATGAGTGGCCTGACTTTTAAAAGTGCTGAGCATCATTAGCTCTCACTGAAGTGAATTGAATGGGAGTTGGCAATATGCTGCTCTTCTAAAAAACCCAGGCCACTAATTTAACCCTAGAGTGGTTTAAATGAATTTACTTGCAGCAAAATCGGTACATTGCAATGGAGAATTCAGTTCCTTTGTCCCTGAAATTTCAGCAAAGCATCTCTTAAGCTGCTTGAGCCTGTGCCTAAATGTGGAAAAAGGTGACTAACTTTAGGTAGCTATGTTTGAAAATGCATATTGTACATAAGACTAGTGTAGGAAAAACTATCCTAAGTCTGCACCCACTCATTTTTCTTCCAGCTTGAGATCAGCACATTCCAAAAACAAAAACAAAAAAACTTACTAGTGTTTGGAAGCCAGCATAAATACACATAAATAATAATAATAAAAAATCCATATAGATTTAAGTGGTAAGTGTTTGGTGGTAAACCTTAACTTTCTATGAATAGATCAAAAACTTTGAAGCAAAAATATCAAAGGTTATATTCTATTTATGTCAATTAAGCTTCTTAAATGTGCATTCTTCTCTCATTTCAAGTGCACAACTCCCGCTAACTTTGAGTTGCGTGCGCACAAGAAAGACAATAGTTCCCATGGTTTTACCATTTACAATGCTTTTTTTAAAAAAAAGTAACATTTTACAAGAATAATATGCAACACAATCTAGAAATTACAAATAGCATACAGCTTTATCCAGAAAGAGAGTTGTTTGGGATTTGAGCTTTTTAGCACTATCGCACATTGTTAAAACCAAACTCTCCACTATCTGCATGCAGTATTTAAGATATGTATTCTCTTATGCCACACAAGCATGGAAAATACTGTTCACTGTATACATGATGTCCTGCTGAGTATGCACTGTTTAGAAAAGGTTAAAGTTTTAAAAAGTTTCACTCCTGTATAGGGCATTGTGTAATAAAAGGAGGTGATGCCTACAAATAACTTAACATTTAGGGGTTATACACCAAGCAGGAGTTAAAACAACTATTACTATTACTGTTAATGGGGTTTGCATGCCCAATTCTCTATGCACCAAGCTAAAGATATAACCCTTAAGACACATTGTTTAAAGAAGCTGCTCATAAGTCACACATTAGGGAACTAGAGAGGTTTTTTTTAAGAAGATATATTCCAGAGGCAATGACCAACCATCTCATGTCTTATTATTGACTGATCTTTAAGTGCCATATATACTCAATCATAAGCCAGTTTGTTATTAAGCCGACCTCCCCCTCCAAGATGGATAAGTAAAAATGGACATTTTTTATGACCCATTCATAAGCCGACCCTATAATTCAGGGGTCAGCAAACTTTGGCTCCCGGGCCATCAGGATAAGCCGCTGGGGGGCTGAGATGGTTTGTCTACCTCGAGTGTCCGCAGGCACGGAGGTAAACCTAACTAAACAAAGTATCCCGGCGCGCCATCTCCTTACCCTGATGGGCCAGGACAGCAACTGGTGGGGAAATTTTTGGGGTTGGAGAAGCTGGGAGTCAGGGGAGTAACCCCTGTGACCATCCCCCACATGACCCCACCCCAGCATGGGACCCCCACACTCTCCCCATCCCATCCCATCTGGGGAGGGCCAGGGGAGGAGGTCTCTGACCTGCCTGGAGCTGCTCCGGCAGTCTGTGCAGCCCAGCCGTAGCCTGCTCCGGAGGGCCAGACCGGGAAGCGCGGCCGCAGCATGTTCCAGAGGGCTGGGCCAGGCGGCACAGCCGCAGCATGCTCCAGCAGGCCAGGCGGCGTGGCCACAGCCTGCTCTGGGGGGTGGGGCCGAGCGGCACAGCTGCAGCCTGCCAGCCCCAGAGCTGCAGCTGCTTCGGAGGCTGGGGTGAGAGCAGCGTGGCTAGAAGCGGAGAGACTCTGTGCCCGCCTCTTCCCTTCTGGCTGTGCTGCCTCTCCTTGCTCCCTCTGTTGTGGGGGAGGGGCTGTGTCCCACCTCTCCCTCTCTATACCCGTTCATAATCCGACCCCCGTCTCTGGTGCTTCCCTTTTGTCTCTTTTATTCTCCTTTAAAATCCTATTGTTGTTTTCAATTCCTCATAATTTATACTTCGCCATCTGAAAATCACTCACTACTTTCTTGATCTTTGGTGTTTTCATTTGTTTGTTTGTTCAGATTATCTTCATTTTCGACAACACAAAAATATTTTGCTGCAACTTGTTACTTCACCTTGAGCTCAGAAACCTTTGGGGCATATTCTCATCTCAGTATATAGACTCATAGCTTTTCAGGTGGGAAAGTACCATCCTTATTATCGTCTAGTCTGACTTCCTGAATAGTGTGTAGACCATATTATTTCACACTCAAAGTATGGGCATCATTCATCAAACATATATGATATGATAAATTACAGATGGCTCATAAACTAAATGATATTATTAAGGACATATATTTTATTTAAATTATTTGGACAGTATTTAAATCTAAACTGTCCTAGTTATATCCCAATTTTAAAAGAAAATCTTTTCTATCATGATGTCAAGTATCAGGGGGTAGCCGTGTTAGTCTGTATCTACAAAAACAACAAGGAGTCTGGTGGCACCTTAAAGACTAACAGATTTATTTGGGCATAAGCTTTCATGAGTAAAAACCTCACTTCTTCGGATGCATAGAGTGCATCAGGTAGTCTAATTCCACAGCTTGCATGTAAAAGACTTCCAGACCCAGTTTATCCAGGCCTGCTGGCTTTTTAAGAAGTCTGTATTATTGTAAAAAGGAGGCTTAGGATGCTACAGCTATAATTTCAGCAACAAAATGGGTTCTGCTGACTTTTTGCAAGATTTTCTCTAATACAAGCAGCTTAAGTGGGTCACTATATCTTATTAGTTTATGGGCCCATGGGCCATTTAAAAATGAGACTTACTTCGAACACTGTATATAGCTCTTTAATCTTACTCCCACATATTTGTGTTAGTCACAGAGGAAAGGAAAATAATTTCTTTGTGATTAGAAAGTATTGGAATTCACAGGAAAATCAATGGACTTTAACAGAGCTGGCATTCAGCATAACTTAAAAGAACGTGGTATGTGCTTGGTAGAAGAGTTTTCATTGTCATGCTAGATAATGTTTTTTTTCAGTTTTGTTCCTCTTCCATCCTTTACAATTAGCTTTGCTAATTTGACCAAGGCGGTTTAGTTAGTATTGTCATTAGAGACCCAATCTAACTCCCTTGAAAATTGATGGGAGTCTTTCCATTCATTTCCATGGAGGTTGGATCTGTGTGTTGCCTGTGCATTTTGTGAAGCACTTCCTTTTCTTAAAACAAACAAAAGGAAGTATTTCTTCACACAATGAAGACTAACAGATTTATTTGGGCATAAACTTTCATGGGCAAAAAACCCCACTTCTTCAGATGAATGAAGTGAAAATTACTGATCCAGGCATTATTATACTGACATATGAAGAGAAGGGGGTTACCTTACAAGTGGAGAACCAGTGTTGACAGGGCCAATTCAATCAGGGTGGATGTAGTCCACTCCCAATAATTGATGAGGAGGTGTCAATACCAGGAGAAGGAAAGTTGCTTTTGTAGTGAGCGAGCCACTCCCAGTCCCTATTCAAGCCCAAATTAATGGTGTTAAATTTGCAAATGAATTTTAGTTCTGCAGTTTCTCTTTGAAGTTTGTTTTTGACTTTTTTTTGTTCAAGTATGTCTACTTTTAAATCTGTTATTGAATGTCCAGGGAGATTGAAGTGTTCTCCTACTGGCTTTTGTATGTTACCATTCCTGATGTCTGATTTGTGTCCATTTATTCTTTTACGTAGAGACTGTCCGGTTTGGCCAATGTACATGGCAGAGGGGCATTGCTGGCATATGATGGCATATATCACATTAGTAGATGTGTAGGTGAATGAGTCCCTGATAGTGTGGCTGATGTGGTTGAGTCCTCTAATGTTTTTGTGGATACAGACTGGGGTTGGGACCTCTAATGTTTTTGTGGATACAGACTAACACGGCTACCCCTGATACTTCACACAATACACAGTCAACCTATGGAACTCTTGGCCAGGGGATGTTGTGAAAGCTAAAACTATGACAGGGTTCAAAAAAGAACTAGATAAATTCATGGAGAATAAGTCTATCAATGGCTATAACCCAGGATGGATAGGGATACAAACACCATACTCTGAGTATCCCTAGCCTCTGTTTGCCAGAAGCTGGGAATGGGCGACAGGAAATGGATTGCTTGATGATTGCCTATTCTGTTCATTCCCTCTGAAGCACCTAGCATTGGCCACTGTCAGAAGACAAGTTACTGGGCTAGATTGACCATTGTTCTGACCCAATATGGCCATTCTTATGGATCGAGCTGCAGGAATGAACATGATTGAAATGGCTCCTGGCTAACTGAAATACACCATTATAAATAAATTACATTTCCAAGATCTTTGTTACTTGGAATTGCCGTCCAATTTACTATCTTTCTTCTTCACATTACACAAAGGAGGAGAGGAGGGTATGTTCCCATCTCACCACTTGTGTAGTTACACATGTAAATTTTCAAGCACTGAGATGAGGATAGCTATCTATGTTAAGTATGCAACACTTGTCAGTGCAGGTAAAATCTGAGCCCAAGAAATTTTAGTTTTAAATGACATAAACCAATTGCTGGAACAACGGATAACTATATGGTCCATAATTAAAACCACAGAGATTATACTACTGAGAAACTGGAGGGTATAGTTTTTTTCCATACACTCGCACAAAAATAATTTAAAGTGGAACACCAGTATGAAAAAGCATCCCAGATTCATCCTGACATAGTAAGTGGCTGAAAGTCTACTGTACTTGCTTAGATTAGCACTGAAAGAGAGCTCCCTAATCCTAGGCAATATGCACACATGGATTTTAGTACTTTAAGAATAAGACAGCAGCAGAAAACTAGCAGACTCAGCAATCTGCTGAATTAGAATTATATTACACAGTGGGAGGTGAGAGAAGATAAACTAGCTTACAATAATTCTGGTAGTATATATTACTAGGATTCAAGGGATTTTGGTATGTACTTTCTTCATCCCAATTATTTTTAATAGAGTATCATAACATTTGTCATAAAAATAAAAAGAAATAAAATCAATGCAAATGATGTGTGTAACTGATTTTTTTTAGAATAATGTTTTTATCTCTGTGATTATTAAGTGTCAATAGGAGATATATTTCTAACAGTCCTAACAGAAACATAAAACCACACCTGCCTTTTAAAATAACTAGTAACTACTTATTACTAAATAGGACAACTTTATAGGTCTGTGCTCTCACACATAGAATATTGGCATAAGATGCCACTATTTAAAACTGTAGCTCTATAATTATCACATTAGTTCTAAGGCAGAAATTTCATTGGTTTGTAATAAATAAAGACAAGATTATAAACCTAGTGATGCACAATGAAACAATATGATGTTACAGAATGCAAGTAGACTAGCTATATTTACTTTACAAAACCTTGAGTTCATTACTATAGGTTTAGTGGGGGACGGAAGGATGAAAGCACATCAGAAAAAGTAGGAGATTATTGTATAACAACAAGATTAACATTTGTGCTTAGGGAAAGAGGCTGCAGCATTTATAAGAGAAAATATACTGCCCAAGGAAGATGAATATGAAAGAATGTAACACATCACAAATGGTCCCTTTAGGAGCCATATTGTTATGTAACTGCAGCCATGTGTGGAACTCTGTACCTCAAAGCAGCACCCTGGAACTCCCATATTCACTTATCATATAATTATGATATATGGCATATAAAGCATGCCATGTAAGATATCATATGACAGGTCATGATCTGCTGAAATCCATTGCTCTGTCAAAGTATATATATTATTCATGTATATACAATTATCAGATTTTGCTATATGGTTGTTACTGAAATATGTTGTAAATTTGAGAGTCTCCACTGCTAATTCTTCAGTAATAACAAATTAGGTGACCCACTCCCAGGAGGGTGTTAAACGGCCATTAATCATCAGGGGAGCTGTAATCAAGGTATTTACAATGCTGTAAGAGGACTGCACAAGCATCATACAATGGGGGGTTGCTCAACTCTGTGACTCTGCAAAGCCCACAAGGACCTCTCTGGGTTACTGTTTTCCACACACATCTATTGAGGATATAAAATAGGGGACAATTTAAGGGGGCAGAGCAGTACCCCAGTTCCAAGTTGTATCCCAGGGATCCTGTCACACCATGACACTTGGTTCACTGACATTGTTAAACATTAAGAACCACCACTAAATGAGGGCAAACCAGGTTGGTTCTGATAGGTCACGATGACCTCTATGCATCATTAAGTTTTCAAAAGCTGGTGTTGGGAACTCAAGGAAGGCACACTTCCTTCTAAGTAGTACTGAGTCCAAGCACATTAGATACTGGAAGTACCATCCATCAGATGAGATGTATTGTTAAACTAAGGTGCTGTCTATTGTGGCTCTCGTAGAACTAAATTATAATGTTCTAATCTTGAGGTCATAATTGCATTCTTAGGAAATCCATACAGGCTAGCTTACCCTTATTTCCCCTGTAATGTATTAAGAAAAACTATCACGTCCCTGACTTCAGACATAAATGGTGTGTCATATGAAGTCACACGCAGGGATGCCTGCATTTTAATGGCTAGGAAGTGATTCAATAGTGTCAGCCAGTATGAAATAATGACATTCATCATTATAAAGGCAATGCAGATGCTTGCTATAATCTCCAGTGCCAGATACTCAAAGAAGATACAGCATTTTACACCAACTAAGGATGTGTCTAATTTCAATGGGTTTGGTGAACAATAATCTTGTCAATGTAACAAAGTGTTTCTCTAATGCAATGTGAGTAACTGTCACCAATGGCAGATAATCAATTGATAGCAGAAAAACAACAAGATCAGACATGAATCTGTATGTAATTACCAAAGTGTATGTGCTAAAAGTTGAGAGGAAAAAAATGAAAATTCATTCTCTCTCATTGGTATCTGTTTGTGGCAGAAATGCAGCAGCAGGGGCTGGTATTTGGGGCTTGACAGTGCCTGGTTCTTCTGAGCTGCTCAGTGCTCTCAGGCCAAAATGAAGGTTGCAGCAAGGGCTGTCTCCAACAGCCACAATGTGGCAAACAAGCCTTAAGATGCTTGGGGTGGAAATTCAGCAGGGGGACCTGGCATGTGGAAGCAACAAGCCAGAGATACTTGGCTATTTTTTTTTCTATTCTGGCTGGGGTGAAATATGGTGCCCATGAGTGTTTCAAGGAGGCTGGCAAATCAGAAGGGCGGGAAAATCCTTAACCTCTTTCAGTCTATTTGAATCCTAAAAGAGTAGGCTTCCTGGCTCCTACTCCCTGGCGTCTTGGCTTGCCTTTTGCAGAGAACTTCAAAATTTTTGATTTTGGTTCCAAATCAGAACTACACCAAAATGTCAGCATATCTAAATCCTCCATGAAATACTATTACCTTTTTCTACACAGTTCTATTAATAGCCTATCAGTTGCCAGTAAACTTTCTGTTTGGCCCCGTTTAGGTTAGTGTGGTCTAATCCAGCCTGCCATTTTTACCACTCCGACCAATGTCTTTTCTTATCGTTGCAGTAGAGCAGACTAGAGCAGACTGCCAGAATTGGAATCTGCAGGCAGATGTGTGATTAAGCATATCTCCTTCCAGTTTCCCTTCATGTGTGCCAGATTTGCCTAGCGTTCCATTACATTGAACAAGGTAGCAACTTTCATATGAGCAACATTGCTGAGAACGTACAGATGCTAATGCTATCAGCCTGCCAGCTCTAATGGACAATCTGAATGGCAATGACCCTGGATTAAAATGTTAAACAGCTGTAAAATAACTTCTGCAAGGTTTCAAAGCTCACAAAAAATTTCGGGCCTAAGCAAGGGCATCAAGCATGAGTGTTCCAGCCCAGCTTTGCTCTCCCACCTCCTTCATTATCAGCAGCAGAGCTGCGCAGTGGACTGGGAGTATCACAGATTGACACTGTCCCTTTAAGAAGGAGCTGGGCCAGTGCACCTGTGTCAGGTCATCTGACCCCAACTGGGCTAAACAAGAAGGCACCTGGGCCCTAGAGGGGGAAGCCTGGCTGAATCAGGCCTGACAGTCAGTCAGGAAAGGGACAGAGAAAGAAAGAGTGAGAATGTGCAGACATGGGGCTCTGACTGACTGCTCCCTGGGAATAGGGAGAAAGGCCAGAAGCAGGAAGTTCCCTGAGTGACTGCCAGAGTCCCCTGGGATGGGAGGCAATGGAAACCTGCTGGGAGAAAAAATGAGTCCTCGGGGGTGAAAGCCCAGGGAGGCTGTGCTCAAAGAATGAAGCTTGAATGATTCCTGTAGGAAGCCCTAAAATGGGAAGAACTGACAGGTGAAGGGGGAAAAAAAACATGGCAGCTGTAGCCCATGGACTGAAGAACTGTTTAGATTTTGCTTATGTTGTGGAAATAAAACTGCCTGGAAAGAGACTCTGGATGTGGCAGTGGATCCTTTGTGAATTCAGAAGTGGCCAGTGTATTACAGGGGGTTTGCTCTACCATTTGTGAGGTGGTTAGTTCAAGGTTTCAATAAGATGCCTTTTTGTATTATGACACACAAAGTGCATCCAAAAGGGAAATGGAAAGAAAGGAGGAAAATCATCACCTTGGGCTCCTACCATTCCCCCCCCCTTAGAACAGATCTTTCATCCAAAGATTTTAAGCTTTCCAAATCAATTTAGAAAAACATATATCAGACAGACAGATGGGCTCTCAAAACCACCTGAGATGCTTGCCATAGATTTTCAAGTTTCTTTCACGCATCCTGTTACCCTTCCTTCTTCTAGATTAGTAAAAAATAGCCATGAAGGACAGCATTGCAAACCTCATTTCACCAGAAATGGTTACTCTTTTGCTGAGGATTTTTTGGGGTTGTTCATTCAAGCTTCTTCCTGGTAGGAAAGAGAACAAGCAAGTTTTGCCCAGTACAGGTTCTGTCCATCCTGACAGTGTGCAAGGCCCATTTCTGCATGGAGCCTAGGTCTTTCTGATAGACATAATAGAATCATAAAAGATTAGGGTTGGAAGAGACCTCCGGAGGTCAACTAGTCCAACGCCCTGCTCAAAGCAGGACCAACACCAACTAAATCATCCAAGGCAGGGCTTTGTCAAGACCGGTCTTAAAAACCTCTAAGGATGGAGATTCCTCCATCTCCCTAGGCAACCCATTCCAGTGCTTCACCACCCTCATAGTGGAATAGTATTTCCTAATATCCAACCTAGACCTCCCCCACTGCAACTTGAGAGCATTGCTCCTTGTTCTGTCATCTGCCACCACTGAGAACAGCCTAGCTCCATCCTCTTTGGAAACCCACCCCCCTTCAGGTAGTTGAAGGCTGCTATTCTGCAGACTAAATAACCCCAGTTCACTCAGCCTCTCCTCATAAGTCATGTGCCCCCGCCCCCTAATCATTTTTGTTGCCCTCTGCTGGACTCTCTCCAATTTGTCCACATCCTTTCTGTAGTGGGGGGCCTAAAACTGGATGCAGTACTCCAGATGTGTCCTCACCATTGCTGAATAGAGGGGAATAATCACTTCCCTCGATCTGCTGGCAACACTCCTACTAATGCAGCCCAATATGTCGTTAGCCTTCTTGGCAACAAGGGCACACTGTTGACTCATATCTAGCTTCTTGTCCACTGTAATCCCCAAGTCCTTTCCTGCAGAACTGCTGCTTAGCCAGTCGGTCCCCAGCCTGTAGCAGTGCAGGGGTTCTTCCATCCTAAGTGCAGGACTCTGCTCTTGCCCTTGTTGAACCTTATCAGATTTCTTTTGGCCCAATCCTCCAATATGTGTAGGTCACTCTGGACCCTATCCCTACCCTCCAGCTTATCTACTCTCCCCCCAGCTTAGTGTCATCTGCAAACTTGCTGAGGGTGCAATCCATCCTGTTATCCAGATCATTAATGAAGATGTTGAACAAAACCGGCCCCAGGACTGACCCCTGGGGCACTCCGCTTGATACTGGCTGCCAACTAGATATCGAGCCATTGATAACTACCCATTGAGCCCGACAATATAGCCAGCTTTCTATCCACCTTATAGTTCATTCATCCAATCCATGCTGATTGCCAGTCTATGAGAGGAAGTTCATAGATGACTTGTTGATAATCTGCCTGTACAAAAATAAAATCTGTACATACTGACTGGACTTTTCAACATCTTGAGTGCCTCAGCTTCATCTACTTTTCCTATCTATTCTTTCAAGATTTGTCCAAAACCCGTGTCTTCTGTCAAGCATTCCTGCAGTTTGTATTCACCATGGGAACACCAAGTATTTGCCCTCCAGGAATTTCAGTTACTTTTTATGATGATGACTGGATGTGGAAACTCTTGCATGATTTTTATACACCTCTGTATTCTACAAACTTTCCTGATTATCAGTGAAATTTCTGGAATCAGGAATCACATAATCTTCTACACCATTGAGGGATCTCAGATAGGCCACATTCAATGGCCTATGTTATACAGGATGTCAGGCTAGATGATCATAATGGTCTCTTCTGGTCTTGGAATCTAGGAATCTATTAATCTATGAATTCAAGGCAAACCGTTGTTGCAGAAAGCTCACCAGAACATCTTTCTAGAGTTAAGAAGGTGATTAAACAGTTCAGAAGGTGCTTCTTTCTTTATTCTCATGATTCCCTCTGTATTTGGTTGTCATTCACATGAAAAGGAAACAGGACCTCCATGGCATACTTACGCTTCTAGGCTGGAACAAGAAAGTACAAATGAACAATCCTGAATAATGAAGTAAGGGAAATTCTCTTGCTCCTAGAGCAGGAAGTTTATTGATTATTTATTAATTACATTATTTTTTTATAATAGTGTCCACTGTGTTCTGGCTGCTTTCTAAGCACTTATTAAGGACCGCTTCTGCTCAGAGGAGCTGACAGCTTAAGGCATCTAATGATTAAAACCACCTACATTTGAGCAAAAGAGCAGTCCATAGGTCAACTGACTAAACAGACACCAGTTAGATGAATATGAGAACTAAATCATTGACTTCTCAAGCAATTAACAGAAACCTAATGTCTCAGGCACCTACAGTATCTCTGACTCCTGCGGCTGTCAGTCCAGCATCTTTGAACCTCATGGACTGAAGGAATAGTTGTATTCCAGGATCTTGTCTAACTCCCAGACCTGAAGCTCATGGCCCAGGAACCTGAGAGCGTTTTCACCTTTTAGAGCATAAATATTCAGGAAAGGTTGTGAACTTCCTGCTCAGATTCAGAAACTTGCCACCAATCTAGTTATTTCAAGAGATTCTGAGACCTTGAGCCTCATGGTGCTCTTGAAAGGACAGGCATTTTGTCTCACATCCAAGCATACACTGAAGTTTCTTCTAGATGAGTTCTTGATTGGATCTGAGTCTACTGATTCCAAGTCACGGTGTTATGAACCTTATAGTCTATTCCTTCCACTTCTAGCCCTATTTTCAGCAGCTTCATAGTTCTCAATTCCTTAGAGCAGTGTTTCCCAAACTTGGGACGCTGCTTGTGTAGGGAAAGCATCTGGCGGGCCGGGCCGGTTTGTTTACCTGCCCCGTCAGCATGTCCAGCCAATCGCGGCTCCCACTGGCCGCGGTTTGCTGCTCCACGCCAATGGGAGCTGCGGGAAGCGATGCGGGCTGAGGGACATACTGGAAGAATCAGTTGTATGCTTTAGATGTGCTAAGGACATTGAAATTCTATTTTGGCTAAATAAATAATTAAATAAAAGAGTAAGTATCCAATCTGGAGATGTTTAGTTATTTGTAAAGTTTATTAATAAGTCTTTTCAGCTATGACAATTGAAGGAGAGTAAGAGAGGCAATCAATGCTCTGAATAGTTCCACCTGCTGGCAATACATTCTGAAGTTAAAGAAAGGGGGTTTTTCTCATTAAAAACAAAACAAAACTAAAAAAGAGGTGCCTCCATGCTTGGAAGAATAACCCAGTTGCAATGGATCACAGAACACCAGGTGCCTACTTCAGAGAAGGAAAAATTACAGGCAGGCAAGTAAATTTGACCTTTCCTTCTCTTAGGTAGAAAGTGATGTCAGTGAAAAGAGAGAAAGCAAGAATAAAAAGTCTAATATAATGATTTGGCCCAATCAACACATTGTTATGATCACACATCTACATGCACATCAAAGCATCAACTACTGTCAACACAGTCATGCAACCCATAAAATACTCCTAAGAATCTTCACGGGTTAGACTTAATGTTGCAGTTTGCCAAGTTAATTTATTTTTTAAGAAAATTGTAGACTTTAGCTTCAGAAAAAATGTAAGTGGTCATGAAATCAATCAGATTTAGTGAAATGTCATTATGAAAAATTCCTTCACGTATCTGAGTCACAAAATTAGAGAAACAGAAAACTTCATGCAACACTTATACATTATGCTTTGCATTATGCAATGTATTAAAAACTGCGTTTATATGCTACTGGGAAAGGAATAGTTAGAAAAAAATACATTTTATAAGTAATAAATAAATAATAATACAAGTCTTAGAAAAATACAATCAAAAATACATTTAATAAAACTGCATACATTCCTGCAGGGAGTGCAAGAGTCATAGAATCCAAGGCCAGGTACCATTGTGATCACCTTGGCTGACATACTGTATAACACAGGTGTCAAAACGTCCTCAAAATAATGCTTTAGAAAAAACATCTTTTAGAAAAACATCCAATCTTGATTTTAAAATTGCCAGTGGCACCTTGGTAAACTGTTCCAAAGGTTAATTATCCCCACTTTCTAAAAATGTATGCTTTATTTCCAGTATGAATTTGTCTAGTTTCAACTTCCAGCTATTGGATCATGTTGTGCTTATCTTTGCTTGACTGAAGAGCCCATTATCAAATAGTTGTTCCAGATGCAAGTACTTATAGACCCATCAAGTCACCCCTTAATCTTTTCTTTGTTAAGCTAAATAAGTTGTGCTTCTTGAGTCTATCACTATAAAGCATGTTTTCTAATCCTTTAATCATTCTCCTAGCTTTCCTCAGAATCCTCTCCAATTCATCTACATCCTTCTTGAATTGTGTACACCAGAACTGGACACAGCATTCTAGCAGAAGTTGCACTCGTGCCAAATACAAAGGTAAAATAACCTCTCTACTCCTACTCAAGATTCCCCTATTTATGCATCCCAGGATCACATTAGCTCTTTTGGCTATAGCATTGTACTGGGAGCTCATGTTCAGCTGTTTATCTATCATGACTCCAAATTTTTGTTTCAGATTCTCTGCTTTCCAGTATAGAGTCCCCTCTCCTGTAAGTATGGCCTACATTCTTTGTTCCTAGAGATATACATTTAGCCACATTAAAACACATTGTTTGCTTGTGCCCAGCTTACCAACTGAGCCAGATCACTCTATCAATGACCTATTCACTCATTATTTACCACTCCCCCAATTTTTGTGTCTTCTGTTTATCAGTGATGATCTTATGTTTTCAAGGTCACTGAATCAGAGATCAATTTTGTGTGTGGAATTTGGGAAAGTATAGTTTACATATACACAAATGCCTGCATAGCATACATGCACTTATACAAACATTATATATATATATGAGAGGGAGGGAGATTGTGGTAAATGCAGCTGGGCTTTGGCTTGAAGGCAGGAAAAAGAGGTAGTGGCTCTTTACAGCTCTTCCACTGACTTTGTCTGTTGAGAGGCTGAGTAGGAGCACACACATATATATATATATATATATACCTGGGCGGCTCCAGGCACCAGCTCTCTCTCTCTCTATAGATATATATATATATATATGCATGCCCCCTTAATTCAGGAGTCATCCTGAATGGTTTTGGATCCTTTGACATATGTTTCAGAATCATGACCATTTTAATCTAAATATATTGAGTTAGGTCTAATTTTGTGCCTACAAACAAAATACCTTCCTGCAAAATGTTGGGATTATTAACCGACATTAAACCTCTTGTCTCTAGGGTAACTAGGTGGGTAATACTCAAAAGTTATTACCCATCTGATGGCTGTTCGATGTGAAATCAGATTGTGGTCTCGGTCAAATCCCTAGCAGGCAGGTCTCAGATATACAAACCCCTCACACTGGCACATTTGTTGGCAGTTTCAGAAGATGACTGAATGGTCATGAAGGTGACCAGGGTTGAGGCACACAGACCTTTGCAGTGTTCGTAGGTTTATGAAAGACTAGCTGCTGTTCAGCCTATATGATAAGCCTCCAGCCAGGAAGATACAGGAGCCTGGCCTGCACAGCTTCCTGCAGCTCTCATTGGCTAGGAACGGCGAACCCAGGCCACTGGGAGCTGCGAGCGGCTGTACCTGCAGACCCTCAGGTAAACAAAGCATCTCACGGCCCGCCAGGGGCTTACCCTGAACAAGCTGCAAACCAAGTTTGGGAACCCCTGATCTAGCCAAATAGCAGACAGAATGCCTACGGACATGCACTCACACAAGATAACAAAGCTTTTTCATCAGTCTTTCTGCTGCTTTTTGCATGAACTGTTCTTCATCAGTTCTCTCCCACTTCCTACTTACTTTGTAATAATGATAGTTTACTTGTCTTTGTGTGCTCTATAGAGTTCCCAACAGGGTGTGGCTCCCAGTAAGAGAGGGAAACAAGTCTGGAGCTCAATTTGTGTGGAAACTTGGTTCTGTCTGTAGCTATAGCTATAATCTTTAAATTGATGCTTCCTGTTTAAGGAAGACCATGATGCCATCTTTCATGACAATTCCAAACAGGCATTTAACATCCATTTTTATGTTAGCATCAGAAAGCATAGCTAGCAATGCAACATTCCACCTTGACCTTCAGTTCCACATTGTAGGTCCAATCTTCTTGGCTGGGCAGACAACGTCCTAAACAAACAATTGTTCTTTTCACCTCCCAGAGGAACCAATCTGGCCTCAATGTTTTGGTTTCTACTGTGGTAAATTGGAAATGTAGGTTGGTTATAAACACAGCTGTATTAATACCACAAACAATTCCCAGAAATACTCACTGTCATCAGTGTTCTTCAAAATTTTCAAGCAATGTTCACAGAAAACAAATTTTAAACTTGGACACTTGAGTAGCTGCACTGAAACTGATACATTATATGGGGAAGTAAACTACTTGATGTCAGGGTTCCTAAAAGCCCTTGATGCAGAGGCACTTAAATAAGGCAGTCGATGATCTACCTTGCGGACACTTGAAAAAGTATGATCATGGAGCAAAACAACACTACAACTTTTGTTAGTGCTATTGTCAGATATCCAAACTTACTGTCCTGAATAAAACTGTGGCAAGTTTCAGACTTTGGATGAGATATACAAAGGTATTTAGGCACATAAAGATTTAGGTAGACACCCAGCAGGATTTATAATCTGCACCTTTATAAACCTGTGTTTCAGTTCAAACATATGCAGTGTGTGCTTTGGGCTTGATGTGACTTGTTTCCCATAGCACCAATTTCTTTTCAATAGCACTGTGATGCAGAAGCTGTTGGAGTGGATGGGCAACAAAGTACATAATTTATGGTCCATGGCTTTCTTTGTCAGTCTATATTTGCATGGCATAGCTTTCTATATCAAGACAATTGAATACAGAGTACTCTGTTTTACAAGTCCTTTAATTGTCTGGACACTTCTTTCAACTTTTTCTTGTGAGGATCTTGCACTACTAGTACTATATTCAAACTCCTATGACAGTCCCTATGTAAAAGAATAAATGGACACAAATCGGACATCAGGAATGTAACATACAAAAGCCAGTAGGTGAACACTTCAATGTCCCTGGACCCCCTAACCCGAAGCAAATACTCACCAGCAACTATACACCTCACCACAGAAATGCTAACCCAGGAACCAATCCCTGTAGCAAACCTCGTTGTCTACTCTGTCCCCATATCTACCCTAGCGACACCATCAGAGGACCCAACCACGTCAGCCACACCATCAAGGGCTCATTCACCTGCATGTCTACTAATGTTATATATGCCATCATGTGCCAGCAATGCCCCTCTGCCATGTACATTGGCCAAACCAGACAGGCCCTAGTAAAAGAATAAATGGACACAAATCGGACATCAGGAATGGTAACATACAAAGCCAATAGGTAAACACTTCAATCTCCCTGGACATTCTATAACAGATTTAAGAGTAACTATTCTTGAACAAAAAATCTTCAGAAACAGACTTCAAAGAGAAACAGCAGAACTAAAATTCATTTGCAAATTTAACACCATTAATTTGTGCTTGAATAGGGACTGGGAGTGGCTGGCTTATTACAAAAGCAGCTTTGCCTCTCCTGGAATTGACACCTCCGCATCTATTATTAGGAGTGGACTACATCCACCCTGATCTTATTGGCCCTGTCAACACTGGTTCTCCACTTATGAGTACTCCCTTCTCTTCATGTGTCATTATATAATGCCTGTATCTGTAACTTTCACTCCATGCATCTGAAGAAGTGAGGTTTTTTTCCTACGAAAGCTTATGTGCAAATAAATCTGTTAGTCTTTAAGGTGCCACTGGGCTCCTTGTTGTTTTTGGGGATACAGACTAACATAGCTACCCCCTGATACTTGACACCACAGTGAGGCACTCTCAGCTCTGTAGAAGTTCTTTTGTATTACCTGTTTTCATAATAGCTCCTTAGGCCCCGTTGAACTGCTCAATAGATGCAACTGCAGGTCCTGGATGACAAACGTCCTTGAAGGTCTTGGAAAGATGGAAGTAAGGGAGGACGGAGCCCTGATGCTTTAGCCCAATCTGTCCCAGCACAACCCATGGAAATGTAAGTAGTGTGTGGGGCTTCTCAAACTCTACCAGCTGATAATAGTTCCTAAGAGACCATACATCAGTGAAGGATTGCTGGAGCACAACACACTCTGGTCAGGCCTCCCGCAGGTAGCCCTGAGTGCATCCAGGTGGTACAGAAGATGGGTACAGTGGCTCTATGTCAGCAGAAAATCTCCCCCATGCTGGAGGAGTTCTCAGCTGACAAGAGCTGGCTGCTTTCTGGCTCTTTTGCACTTCTCTGGACTGCAGAAAAACATCTAGCTGTAGAGCAGTTATTTATTAAGTATATATTTGAGGGTTGCAAATCTCAGACTCACTGCTCAGTCTTAAATTTAACAAACAAACCCACAGATAATAGTAAAATCATTTGGGCTAACATATTAGTGTGTGTATAATACATAATTTTGTATGAAGCTAAAAGGGCTAATGCAATCCTTGGGTGTATAAATAGGGGAATATCAAGAAGAAGCAGAATAATTATCTCTGAATACAGAATTGGTGATATCACTCCTGGACGAGTGTGTCCAGTTTAGGGTGACCAAATGTCCTGATTTTATAGGTACAGAGCTGATATTTGGAGCTTTTTCTTAAATAGGTGCTTATTAACTCCCCTCCGCCCCCCCAAGCTCCTGTCCCGAATTTTCATACTTGCTCTCTTGTCCCCCTAGTTCAGTTCCAATGACTAGACTTTAAAAAAGAGGTCAAAAAATTGGAGAGCATTGAACGAAAAGTCATAAGAATTATTCTAGAATGCATGCCATAGAACAGATCTGAGAATCTCAAAAGAAGTTTTAGCGGTTACTTAATCACAGTCTATAAGTGGCAACACAGGTAGATATGAGACACTAGAGGGCTCTTTAATCTAGTAACGACATATCAAGATTCAATGGCTACCAGCTGAAGGCACAGATTTTAACATGTAATTAATCATTGGAAAAGTTCACCCAGAGATGAGCTGGATTCTCCATTTGAAGTCTTTAAATCAAGATTAGATGTCTTTCTAAAAAATATACACTTGCTAAACCACAAATAACTGGGCTCAATGCTGAGACAAATACCATTGCTTATATTATGATAGAGGGCAGAATGATCCTCCCAGCTTTAAAAATCTATGAAACTGCTTTTTAAACTTCATAATATTAATTAATCAATATGTGAAGATCTATGTATCTACCAGGGCAAATTTACATTGGTAATAATACTAGGAACCTAGCATATTCTGTCCATACAATGTTTCAGGGAATCTTCTGGGGCTGGTGGAAAAATTTCAGTACAGTTTTTTGTCAAAATTTCAAAATGATCAAAAAATTAAATTAAATTTTAACTAATGTACTTGCAAAATGTGTGCTTTGTTTTATGACCAGCTCTAGAATCTTCACATTACAGTAATTTTTAGTCACAAATTCTCTCACTTTCCAAGTTGTAATGGCCTCATTTCAAATTGCTAATCCTAACTCTTAACTCCTCTTTTTTTTCTATATTGTTTTACATTGTGTGGTCAAAGTATTCTAGAAGACAAAATTCTGAGCATGCATATATAAAAAAAATTGAGATAGAAGTGCATTTTCCATAAACCAGACGGCGGGGAAATGCCTGATATAAAGATGGTACAACATGTCAATTTCTGCAACAATGTCAGTATCTTAGGACAGGATCCTGGAATGTTTAATCAACAAGAATCATTTGAAAAACTACTCTTCTGGCTGAAGAACTGGAAAGGTGGAATACTGATGTGTGTGGCATGCAGGAGACATGGTAGAATCTGAACATCAATAGCACAGCTCTGACTTGTATGCATTCAAGCAATCAACGCAGTAGTGATACTAATCCTGTTATCTGGAGCAGAAACATGGCTTTACAAAACAGCGGAGGAGAGGAAACTAAACAAAGTGTCAAAGTTTACAGCTTATACTTAACATCCTTTGGTTTGAGTTTGTCACAAAGTAGGAGATACTTAGATGAGCCCGGCAAGATGGAGTGTTATACCAGTTGAGAACAAGATGGCTGTTTTGATGGTAATTGTTGTGTCATGTCCAACGTGCAGAAGAAAGTATGCTTTTACAAAAGGTTTATAGAGCTGAGTTTGAAGGAAGTAAAGCAGATGCCAAGCATCAGGTTGGAAGCTGCAATTCTGAGGGATTTAAAAAGCCTCAGTGACTCTTCTGAAAGGAAGAAAACTTGTAAGGGACCATTCAAGATGGAAGTCCATTCTACACACTACCACACCTACATGATAGTCATATGAAGCTGCTGCTGCTGAGTGAGAGGTTCAGATTATGCACTTCCACAGCAAAACCAATGAAGAGGGAGAGGAAATCTAGGTGAAAAATATCCCCAAACATCACAGCAAGATGAGGGGTTTCTCCATCTCCCCCATGGAAAAGAACATGTTGCTTGCACCCAACATTCGTGGATTTCCAGAAATCTGCAAGGGAGGCCAGGGTCATCTACAACTAAAGCCCTGGGCCTTTGCACCAGTTCTGACTTCCATAGCTACCAGGAAGCATAAAGAAGTGTCTGGGAGACTCTCCTTGGCTGTTGCTGCCCATGGGATCCCTGATGGGAAGGTCTCCAGGCCATATTATTATTTCCAGGGATGTCTCACAAGGCCAGAAGTAGTGCAGTGTACATTTCCCCTGACCTATCCATTCCTCACCTGAGCCTTTCCAGTCTCAAATAATTCCCCTAGCATGCACACTGGACCAACTGAGACCTAGATGGTCTTGTGGGAGAAAGAGGAAATCTGCAGTGGAGGATCCTGGGACAAGGGGAAAGAAATCCATGCTCTACTGAAACTTCTTCATTGCCAGTGTGATACTATTGTATCATGTTATTGTGCACTGTGAAACAGCTACCATGTCCTACCCACAGAGGTGTGTGAAGTAATCCATTTATGTAGTTCATAGAGCACTTAAAGTTCCTCTGGGATAAAAAGCACTTAAAATATAAGATATTATTTCTTATGTGTTTAACTTGTCAAATCTAATCTCTCTTCATTCCAGTCCTGCTGTAAAACTCACTTCAATGAAGCCTGAAAATGCTAACTCATCATAATTAAAATGCTATTGCCCTCCCACTACCTGTGTATAACATATGTGCTCTAACACAGAGCCTGCAAGTATCTGATTTATGCCTTGTGCCACTGTGGCCTGCTTTGCTGGGGCATCTTTAGTGGCAGCAGTTCTGTTTCAGGGTCTATGCCTGCTTCTGCAAGTGCCATGCTCTGAGTGAAGCATGTCCACTGTTTATTTTATGTTTTTATATACCACTTCCCTATGGATCAAAATTACATATTTTGTGTCCACTTGTCCCCTAAACCTTGTAAGGGACCTCCTCAGCCTAAAACAAATACCTAGAGGTGAATAAAGGAAAGACTGTTGGAACATGCTGACACTTACCATGTTTAAGGAAATAATACAAGTCCAGTGCTCTAACCATTTTTTCAGTTTGGAGTATCTTGCTCAACAAGAATGAGAGTGTGCTGAGCACACTTAACACACAAAGTTTCCTCTCTGCCTTACATCCATTCCTCCATTTAATCTTCACTCAACCTTGTGAAGGCCATATGCTCAACATTGATGGCATTTCTCTGTTGGTCTCTCTATAGTGCTTTTGAATGCAGCATCTGATCCATTTCAAAATTTCAAGCAATAGTATAGACATCAATAGTTAGAATCCTATTGATTTTGGGGGGAAATCAGAAAACCAAAAGAGGGAAAATGGACACATGAAGCCTCTGCCAGCTCTTTAGCATGGTCACAGTCTCAAGCACCTCTGCAAACAACAGGTTGATAGCAATCAGTATCTTACAGCATAGCAATACCCCATTGGGGGTCCTCCCAATAGAGTTTAACATGTTGATACCCTAAATGACTTTTCTCTTTGGGGGAAGAAGGTATGCACACAGCCCAGGATGGAGGGGAGAATGGGGGGGAAACTGGTATGGGGAGAAGGGGAATGGAGTATACAGAACTCCTAGCAGTGAGGGAGATTGGGAGACATTGGTATGGGAAGAAGGGTGGAAAGTGAGGCACTGCAGAGCCCCTGCCATAGAGGTAGAATGGAGGAGGGGGAGGAGGATTGGAGGAACATATTAGGGAACACACAGGGTCTCTACCATGGGGGAAAGAGGAAATGGGTATGCACATAGAGCTACCAGTATGGAGGGAGGACCAGGAACTCTGGTATGGGAGATGGCACACAGAGCCCCTAGCAGGAGAAATATTAGGGTGAATTCCTGTAAAAGAGGGGCAGGGGAGAATACAGAGATGCAAAAAGCCCCTGGCATGTGTGCACAACCCCCTAGTTACATGAATCTGCTAAGCCTTTTTCAAGTCTTTTATGTAAATGCATACTCAATGAAACTCACTTTAGTGTAGAGGGTCTGTACAAGGTGCTCTTTATCACTTATGCCCTGTGGGGAGAACTGTTGTGCAAGGATAGTCTCTGCAGTTTGTGTGGCATGGAGGTGCTGTTGTGGTGGGCTAAAAGAGAAGCTGTGAGAGCCAGTGCCCTCACATCTTATGTAAGTGGGGTAGAAGGTCTGCTAGGATAACCTTATGCGGCTGGTGCTGCACCTCCTCATTCTGACCCCAGATTTCAGGGGAAAAGGGGGCTGAGTTTCACTAACATTTCTTTGAGGAGCATGTAAAAATGTATTTATATATGGAAGTGTACTGATCTTAGGAACATGGTGCACTTTTTTAGCCTAAAAAACCCCCAAAAAACTCCAAGCAGTTATTTACAAATTTAAAAAAAACCCTTATTTTAGAAATCGAATTTCCAAAATTACTACATTTTAGAAAATAAAATTTTGCATGAATATTGTGGCCCAATTATTTTATTTCATTGCTAAAAGTGCAAGTCATATTGGTTTAAAAACAACTTTAGTAATATGATCTCAAGATATTTCTGAAATCAAGCTAATAACTTGCATGTTAAAAACTTCCTAAGTACATGACACCACTAGGTCAATAATCCATAGTCTCTTAGAGATTAATTAATTAATACTGCATCTTAACTTGCAGGGGGGGGGAAATCACCTAATGCTGAACTCTCCTTAATACAGGACCATACCAACACCTCAAGCGTGAAACAGTGAATTAAAAAATAGATTTAACTTTACTTTTGATTTTCCTGCCTTTTGCAGGCTTAAGCAAGACCCTTAATGTTACTTTAATGTAGTTTTTGGTGGCATAATTCTCTTTAATTCTGACCATTGCAGTCCTTTGATACTTTATGAATTACTTATCTTACATTAATAAGGCTTAACATGGAGTATTAACCTCCTATACATTCCTAATTAGTTTTTAATGAATTTTAGTTTCCTTGTTAGAAAAAGAGCTAGCTAGCTAACTACCACAAATTTAATCTCCATTACTGAAGCATAAGACAACCACCCCTGGGGATGCATGTCCTTGAGATTTTTGTGTTAAAGTGGCAGCTTCATAAAAGAGTCAAACAAACGAATATGCATCTCAGCTTATCCCTTCAACTGAGATGGTGTAATGAATTCTGAACTATTTATAACTAATACACTAATACACTAATTTATAACAATACACCAGATAATCTTCAATACATATAAAAATGATGATGTTCAGATACTTCAAGAAAGCCAAAAAGGCCATATATTTATCTTCTTGCAAAAAAAGGAAAAAACAAGAAAAAAAATAGCTACATTCTCTAATGTCAGTTCTTTTATATAAATAATAACAGCTGCTTCCATCCCAGGATATCAAAGTCCTTTAAAATATTAGGAAATATTTTTTTTTCTTTTTTGATGTGTCTCTGATTATCACAGTATTTTCCCTTGCAAAATTAGCTTATTTATGTATGTACTTAAATCAAATATATATGTAAATCAGAGCTTCAGTTTAAAAAAAAAATCTATGACAAACATACTACAGGTAGCCATTTTCTTGATAAGTTGCAGGAATGTAGGATAACAAACCATCTGTTTTGACAATATTTATATAGAAATAAATAAGAATACACTGCATCATCTAATATGCTGGATACATAAAATACTTTAAAATGAAAATCAACTCATGGAGAGTAACTATAGTTCAGAGAATTAATGACTGGGTGGGACTGCAGTCTAGAGGTTCCTGTTGAGACAAGTCTCAGTATAAAACAGGCATTGGTATGAATAGAGATAAATGCAAACAGCCCTCTGGTTCAATTGAAAGGGTGCTGCAAGCAAGACATTTTCAGTGCTGGATCTTTAATTTAAGATTCTGATTTCCTTGGTGGTTCACCAAAGCCATACATTTATAAATTCAAGACCCATTTCTTATTCCCTTAGGCTTTTTCTGAGGGGGAGGGATAAGTGGATTGCTGTAGTTAGTGAAGGAGGATTCAGTTTGTCAGACATTGGTCCTCATTGTTTTTATATTGAGTGCACAGGCATACAGAGTAGTAGATTTTTTTTTATAAACATCTGCAGAGCTGTATGTTTAGTGAATAATATCTGTTCATAATAAAGTGATAGGATCATTTGTATTTATAAATCAATAGCAATGAACAAATTCAAAGAAGCTTGGGGATAATTTTAAAATTCAAAAATATTAAATAGCAAAGTGATAAACTATACAGTATAGGAAAGAATTTCTGTGGATGTAACAACATATGGTCTGGATGATTGTCTAAACTGAATATGTCTAATTCCTTTAGAACACCACAAATTGTATTTGGTTCATTTCACTTTATCAACAATTAGAAGGGAAAAAAGAAATTATGGTGCCCGAGACAGGAAAGTTAATACATGTGTTAATGTGTGCAGTAAAAATATTTTAAATGCAGACAACTCTGCAAAATAAAACCCAATTGAATTTTATCTAAATAAGATCATCCTGCATTTTGATATCCATTTCATAGTGGTTTTATATTTTTACTCATTATTCATGTTGAGTGAAATTCACTCCTCCTAGGCAACGCTTGAATACTTGCATAGCTTGAATTCCCAAATCAAAAGGAAAGCCTCCCAGAAATGGAATGTACCTTTCCTCACTTGCTACTCCAGGTCAAAAATGATTTCACTATCCAGTACACAGGGGGTGTGCACCACAGGATCCATGTAAATCATACATGTAGTCAGGCCCAGGGACTAGTTCAGGGGTCGGCAACCTCTGGCATGCGGCTCGCTAGGGTAAGCATCCCGGTGGGCTGGGCCAGTTTGTTTACCTGACGCGTTGGCAGGTTTGGCCAATCGCGGCCAGTTGTCCCAGGCCAATGGGGGCTGCAGGAAGAGGCGCGGGTGAGGGATGTCCTGGCCACGGCTTCCCGCCGCCCCCATTGGCCTGGGACAGTGAACCGCGGCCAGTGGGAGCCGCGATTGGCCGAACCTGCTGACACAGCAGGTAAACAAACTGGCCCGGCCCGCCAGGGTGCTTACCCTGGCGAGCCATGTGCCGGAGGTTGCCGACCCCTGGACTAGTTTGTGCATAGACAGCATCGGATTCTTTTCAACAGAACATAGGGGATGTGGAGGTTTCCTGCACAGCTGTTCCATCAGCGAAGCCCAGCCATGCTGATGGCCGTAAGTGGCACAAACAGCTGAAGCAATGAGCTCTGCATTATCAGTGAATTTCACCCATTAATCTTTTACTTTAAACCATGGTGGTAAAAAACAATGGGTTTGTTAGGGTTCCTTCCCCACTCTGAACTTTGGGGTATAGATGTGCGGACCCGCATGAAAGACCCCCTAAGCTTATTTTTACCAGCTTAGGTTAAAAACTTTCCCAAGGCACAAATTCCACCTTGCCTTGAACAGTGTGCTGCCACCACTAAGTGATTTATACAAAGAATTAGGGAAAGGACCATTTGGAGTCCTATTTCCCCAAAATATTCCCCCAAGCCCTGCACCCCCTTTCCTGGGGAAGGCTTGAGAATAATATCCTCACCAATTGGTACAGGTGAACACAGACCCAAACCCTTGGATCTTAACAACAATGAAAAATCAATCGGGTTCTTAAAAGAAGAATTTTAATTAAAGAAAAGGTAAAAGAATTACCTCTGTAAAATCAGGATGGTAAGTACTTTACAGAATAACAAAAGATTTAAAAACACAGAGGATTTCCCCTCTAGGCAAAACTTTAAAATTACAAAAAAAAAACCTTCCCCCACAGATTTGAAAGTATCTTTTCCCATATTGGTCCTTTTGGTCAGGTGCCACCCAGGTTATCTGAGCTTCTTAACCCTTTTCAGGTAAAAGAAGATGTAGCGATGCGGTGGGATACCCCACAGCCCCGCTAAGGGCCAAACTTCCCCTAACACCCATGTGGGCAGAGCCACCGGGTCCGGCGCCCGCCCCTCAGAGGACACGGCGCCGACCCGGAAGTCTAAAAGCCCACCTGAAGAGCTCAGTGGAGGACAAGCCACCGGAGAGAGTAGACGTCTGTGGCCGAGCTCCCGAGGATTCACCAGGCCAGCCAAGCCTACCCCTCGCCCGTTACCCCAAGGAGCACTGGCTGATCCTGCCCCGTTCCAGCTACCCCGAGGAGCCGAGCCTGCTATCCCGAGGAGGAGCCGAGCCTGCCCCGTTTCAGCTATCCCGAGGAGGAGCCGAACCTACCCTTCGCTACCTACCTAGAGGAACCGATGCTGGTGGAGACCACCGAGGACACTAGTCCGACCCAGGTACCCTACGAGGGGGAGTGTGGAAGTAGCTTGGGGGCAGCCGAACCCAGTCTGGCTGCAGCACTGCCAGAGCCTATGTCAGTGTGTTGCGGCCAGGATCCCCACTGACAGCAGCGAGTTTCCGCCATTGCTAGGGCCCCGGGCTGGGACGCAGTGGAGTGGGAGGGCCTGCGTCTCCCCTGCCACCCACTTCTTGAGTGGCAGACTCCCCCTTTCCCTGGCCTGGAGAGGCTGGGACCTCTCACTCATTGACTCAGCCCCTGCTTAAGGGCCTGGGTTCCTGACTATTTGATCGCTGCCCCGCCCTGACCTAGGGCCTGGGCTGCTACGCTCATTGACTCAGCCCCTGCTTAAGGGCCTGGGTTTCTGACTATTTGATTGCTGCCCCGCCCTGACCTCGGGCCTGGGCCGCTACAAACCCATTGACTCAGCCTTGCTTAAGGGCCTGGTTTCCTGACTATTTGATTGCTGCCCTGCCCTGACCTAGGGCCTGGGCCGCTACAAACCCATTGACTCAGCCTTGCTTAAGGGCCTGGGTTCCTGACCTATTGGCTCAGCCCCTGCTTAAGGGCCTGAGCCCCAGACTGCATGGTTGCTGCCCCACACTACCGCCGGACCAAGACTGACAGCAGACCAGAGCGAGGCGGTGGGATACTCCACAGCCCCGCTAAGGGCTGAACCTCGGCCGAGACCTCTACAGAGGAATTAACCCTTTACAGGGTAAAGAGTAATTTCATGCTACCCTTAGCTGTATGTTTATAACAGGGTTTGTGGTACATTCATTAATCACACTGTGCATTACACAGTGCATGTTGAGACCTGTCATTTGTGTGGCAGCTGATGAAAAAGTCTAGGCATAAATGAAATGCTATCTATGAATGCTACAGGCAACTTAATCACTACAGGTGATAACAATAAAAATCGTCCATTTGAATTACATGCTACAGAAGACTGTGCAAAGCTACAAGGGTTCCGATTACTATTCCATTGTTTGTTGTAACAAAAAAATCAGCCTAGATTGAAGAGCTCAGATGCACAAGAGGGAAAAAGATGAATGCAAATCAATGAGTGGGCATCAATGGAATTACATCATGGTTTATGTTGACCCTGGGATTCCATCTTATTCTAATATTTTGGTTTTTTTTCTGGGGTCAAAAATATTCCCAATTTCAAAAGTTGGGAATGTGATATAGCACAAATGACCCTTCAATGCACACATCTCAAGAAACAAAATTTACAACAGGAATCTTCTAAAGCAGAAGTGTTCTTCGATGAAGAGTAAACAAAGCTTTAATCTCCTTTTCATTTGTCAAGTGCAATATAGAGTTTACTTCTCTATTAAAAGTGTTATCTCTTGCCTCGTAGGTAACATGATAGTTAAGATAAAAAATATTAACTCTTTGCCATTAATAATGCCACTGTTACTACTGTTTTAATATTACAAGAAGATGGCATATATATAAGTAAGCATTTTAGAATTATCTATCTAGCTCTAATTAACATCCACAAATGATGACAGTTGGAAGCAGATATTCTTCAAGTTTCTAAGGATGAAAAGGTGTAGAAACTGCTCTCTAGTCTAGCTGAAGTCTTCTCCCCACCCACTCCCCTTCCCTCTTTGCTGTGGCTCTGGAATGCTGGGGTCACACTTCTCTGGAACATGAATAGGACCATGCCAAGCCCAGCTGTTATATATGATGTCTCTACAGGATTGAATTCTTACCTGGCTCAGTCAACCAAGAATTTTTTTTCAAAGGGACAGCATGGTCTAAAGACTCCTCCCTGGCTGAGAACTCCATTCTAGAACTCAACCAGAGGGGAAGAGGTGCCCATGAGGTTGGAGTTTCATCTCCACTTCTCTGCCCAAACAAATGGTCATGGGAGAGAGGGAGATACCCACTGAAGGGGTGAGAGAGGAAGTTTTGTTAATATTAAAAAAAATTATTAATAATTTAAAATATTTTTCATATTTCTCCAGCTAGGTGAGAATTCATTCTCTTCTGTTGATGACATAGAATCATAGAAGATTAGGGTTGGAAGAGACCTCAGGAAGTCATCTAGTCCAACCCCATACTCAAAGCAGGACCATCCCCAACTAAATCATGCAGTCTTACTCTAGAGTTCTAGTGAATCCCTCTGATCATATGATTCACCTGAAAAGGGCCAGTGCAGAACATATACATTGTCCTAAAACTTAAATGGCCGAGAACCAAATAAGCTGCTTCAAAACTTCCTAACTCTGCATCTCCAGCCACACCACTGTTATTGTGAAAAACATGTTGAATCACTCTTTAGTTCAATGTTGTAACCAATATGATCACTTTTACTAGCCGCAACCCCTAGTTTTATATAAAAGTTTTAGTATATTTAATACTCTTGTTCAATCCTCAACAGACATCAATGCTGAATCTTAAATACCTTATTTTTAAAGCATGCAGCAGCAGTGACATTATAATTTCTGCAAAAGATCATGGTAACTTACCATAGTGATTAAACTGCAGTGATTTATTATAGTTTTTATACTATTTTTTCCCCTTTGCTGTCGCAACTAAATTGGCCAAATTCACATTATTACAAAACTGAATTATGATGCAGGCATTTTAAACCACTTTCATTCAGCACTATAGTATTTCACCAATATGGATAGAACATTGCCAATAAAATTTAAATACTGGAAATTGTGATTTTTGCCAAATGGCAGCATAAACCCTGAATGCTCTCTGCTGCCAATGCAACTTTTCATTGGCTAGCCTTGAACATTTTCGATTTTATAGGCTATCAAAATTCCACCTATACTTTAGTATTCTATTTTATTCTTCCTCCCTTAAATATATATTTAGCACTGTACTTACAAATACAAAAGACTGAACTGGCTGGTTTTCTTTTATTTTAATGTGAGACTATTAATCTATGGATGAGATTAAAAAAACAAAAAAACAAAAAACAAGAGGTAAATAAAAGCAGAGTAGGCCATGTCACCAGTAAGGCGGATACATCAGTTCGGACAAAATGAGAACCTTTGCCTTCATCCAGGCAAAAGACAGAGAGATCTATGGAGGCTGTTCTGGAAAACTACCAGCAGACAGGTGGGACAAGGCACCAAATCTCCACCCAAGGACAAAAAGAATCAAAGATTGTGTTGGAGCTTCTGAGAGAGACTGGAAAGAGAGAGTCAAATAGAATGGGAAGGAAGGAAATGCAGGAAGAATCAGACTGGCAAGGGGAATGACTGGAATAAACAGTAAGTCAGCAGGGGGGAAAGAATGTTCAGGGTAAAAATCTATAGATAGAACCCCGATGACATCAGTTTTCAAGGATCCCTGCTGCAGCTGCTTATGTGTCTACTGCTGCCAGTTGAGTCTGCCCCAAACAGGCTCTTCTCTGAAGTTTTGCTCCCTCAAGCTCAGGATGACTTCACAGAATTTTTCACACATGGGGCTAGTCACTTTGATTTGCAGATTTTCTTTTGACTCATTGGCTTGAAATAACTATTTCACAGATTTGAAGGCCAGAAGGGACCATTGTTATCATATAGTCTGACCTCCTATATAATACAAACCACAGAACTTCCCCAAAATAATTTCTAGAGCAGATCTTTTAGAAAAAATATCCAATCTGGATTTAAAAATTGTCAGTGATGGGGAATCCGCCATGTCCTTGGTAAATTGTTCCAATGGTTAATTACTTTCACCATTAAAAAATTATTCCTATTTCTAGTCTGAATTTGTCTAGCTTCAACTTCCCACCATTGGATAGTATTATATCACTCTCTGCTAGATTGAAGAGCCCTTTATTAAATATTTGTTTCTCACATAGATACTTGTAGACTAATCAAGTCACCCTTTAACCTTTTCTTTGTTAAGTTAACTAGATTTAGCTCCTTGAGTTGAACACGGGTTTTCTAATCCTTCAATCATTCTTGTGGCTCTTCTCTGAACCCTCTCCAACTTAACATCCTTCTTGAATTGGGGGCACAAAACTGGCCACAGTATTCCAGCAGCAGTCACACTTACTTGAGATTCCCCTGCTTACATGCATCCCAGGATTACATTAGTTCTTTTGGCCACGAGATCACACTGGGAACTAATGTCCAGCTGAATATCCCCCACAAACCCCGACACTGCTACCCTTTGTGAGACTTGAACTCAGGGCGGTCAGAAGCTTGAACTCAGGGCGGTCAGCATGAAGCTTAAAAGCTGACAATTGTGCTAAGGAGGCACCTTTGAGGGATTTGAGTTAATACCTTTGAGTGAAATTCCGCTGAGGTTTTGACATAAGATCTGAATTCCCATGAGAGATATGCAGGCTTAAATAATTCAGTTCTCAGCTTGTGACCTATAGGGCTAGCTTACCTTTACTATATTCATTGCCTTGCCTTCATTATATTTAGCTGCTTTCATTATATTCTGCCATAACACAAGAAACCTACAGGTCTGTATACTGTAAGATATTAGCTGAAGCATAAGTTAGTGTGAGTGTGGTTAAGTAGCCATAACCCTTGGCATAGATTAATGGTTTCCTTTAGATCTTGGGAACTAAGAAGAGCTTGCTCAATGGTAGGAGGTAGAATGTTCCAGTAAGTGCTATTGCAAGGAACATGGAAGTAATAACCGTAAATCTGCTTAAGCAAGGGCTGATGGATATTATCATGAGCTGAAATGGTAGTTACACATATTAATATACTAACCTATAGAAGGAGGACACCTCAATACTAGTAGATTGAGGAAATACAAATAAGGAAGAGGGGAAATACCCCTGAGTATGCATTAGACATAGTGATGTCAGTGTAACATATTATAAAAGTTACATTCCAGTGTGTGGGCAGTAGGGGAGAGAGAGAGAGAGAGAGAGATGCAGCCCTTGGGAGGTGCCAGAATGATGGTCACTAGTGATGATGAGGAAGGTGATGTTGATGAGGAAGACAATGGCTAACATTTCAGGTTGTCCTGCAGGGGATGGTGAGAGTATATGGGTGTTCAAATATACATTCTGTAGTCTCTCTATGAGTTAGTTTGTTTGTGACTTTGCTAAATGTATTAATAAATGATTTGTAAATGTAGAAGGGTTCCTGTAGTGCTGCAACCATGCACACTGGGATTCCCAACTATATAGTAATTTTAATAATACTGAGCCTGATACCGGGACAAGGACCTGTCAGCCCTCAAAGTCAGAACTGAAAATTCTTAAGTAATCAATATAATTAATACATAATCTATAGATCAGGCTACAAGCTCTAGTGTTAGAGCTTCCTATTTGTAGACAGTCTGAGGATTTGAAGACTACCTTTCATTGTATCTCTCTGTTCCCAGATATGTGATCTTTTGATCTTTCTCCCCATAGTGAACTACAAGGACTAAGGTTCGGAACATCTGCAAACATTTGTAATATAGCCAGGTTTGTTTCCTTCATATGATTTTGACAATATGAATTAGTTTGAGTTACATGTGCACTTTTTTTCTTGGTGCCATCATAATCACCAACTTGTCATTCTTGTGAAGCTGGAGGAGAGATTATGCTAATTTAAAGGGAGAGATGCTTGCATTCAAAGTGTAAATGCCCATCAGTAATCCTCAAGAATTCTTGACGACTCTGGTTAATGGAGTGGAGAGATGCATTTTTGAGTTAAAGAAATACCACTTAACATACCTCACTGTTTGCTGCTAGAGTATGTCTTCCCAATTTCATTATGAGGCTTTGACACTGAGGAGATGCTGAATAGTCAGAAGGATTCTTTTTTTGGTGAAAGGCGATGTTTCCTTTATTTTGCCAATGACATTGCTTTACTAAGTACGACAAGGAACAGAACGATAACCTGTTACATCAGAGGTAGAACGGGAAGCAATAAAAATTGGATTGAAAGTAAGTGCAGAGAAAACAAAGTTTATGATAATAGGAAACTGGACAACAAATGCAAAGTCATACATGATGGAAATAAAATCAAACAGGAGGACAAGTTCTGCTATCTGGGGAGTGTGATGACATTTGAAAATGGCTGAGATAAAGATATTCATATGAGATTAGGAAAAACAAATACCTATTTGGAAGGATGAGCAACATCTGGTCAAACAGACCTCTCCATACCAAACTAAAGGTCAGATTATACAATGTGATTGTACTGAACACATACTGTATGGAACAGAGACTTGGCTGATGACAGTAGCTAGTTGAAATCTTGTCTCTCTCACTAACACAAGTTGGTCCAATAAAGGATCTTACCTCACCCACCTTATCTCTCTAGTAGCTAACAAAGAGAGATCGGAGGCCACCAATCACAGATGGCTGAGGAAGATGCTACGCATTTAATGGAAGGACAATTATGAGAATACGGGAGCAGGACATAACAGAAAATATCATCAAAGTAAGACGTCTCAGGTGGTTGGGACATGAACACCATATGGAAGATGGGAGACTTGCTAAACAATATTAAATATTGTGACATTTGTTCAATCTTTGAGAAAAATAGTTTTGCCACCCCCTATCTTCTCCCAGGTCCTACCACATCTGAGACCTTTGAAGAAGATGATGAATTGCCAGAATTATTCCTGACTGGATTTCCAGTGTCCTTGGAGTGGCTAGGATTGGAACCAAAGATGCAAAAAGAATATTACTGTTGAAGTTTAGGAGGGTTCTGTTTTCTTTGTTTTATTATTTTAGACAGGCAAAGGAAAAATCACAAATGCAAAAATGCAGTATGTATCTTGAGGAAGAGGCCAAATAAGATAAGGGACTTGAGCTGAGGCATTTGGGAACTGAATGTACATCAACAGACTTTGCTCTCAGAAGTCTCCTTAAAAGAACAGTTCTTCAATTATTTTGGAGGGGGAGGATGTGCCGGAAGAGTGATTAGGGACACCAGTGAGAGATAGCGACTCCTTTGTCATGTATTTTCAATTCCTGAGATAGATATAATAGTATCTGGAAAACGTATCAATACTAGTCCAAACCTCTGGGGAACCTTGATTGAAGTAACCAGAGGAAGGAAGGCCCTTCATCTTTTTATGATTTGGCTTGTGAAATGGCTTCCTTCCTTTCATTTAGAACTAGATTCTAACTACTGGTGGGGCAAAGCACCACTAAATAAGAATAACCCGAATCTGTCTCATATTTAATAAGCCATGTGACATGTCAGCATATTGCATAGCATGTTGTTTTATGATAGTAATGGTAAGCTAAATGGATGTATAGTATACAAACTAAAGCAAAAGAGGTCTGGCAATAATGTAAAATTATTGCAAATAAACTTCATATGGAATCTTGTGGACTGTTAAATACCTGTTTTTAACAATTTCCAGATGATCTTTTGAATATTTATCTCTTGTCTGGTTCTGAGTAATCTTTAGCATTCTCAGAAAAAGGAAAAGCTTGAGTCAAGGAAAGGGAAAGCTTTGGGTGATTCATTTCTGTGATTCATTTCTTTAACCAGTGGGCTCCACTTACTAAGCTATATTCATTTCAGCTAGAAAGCTTTTCCCTTTTTCAAAAATGTGTTCTCGTATAAATTATTTATAAAACATAGCCATAATACCCATAGCTTGAACTGATTCTTTTAAAGTTCAGCTCTATGACAAACTATATTTTAAAGATTACTAGCAACATATTTTAGGGCCCTATCCATCCAAATATATATGTAATTTTCTGAGTTATACAAGCCCTTGAACACTGCAAAGGCAAGCTACACAGCAGGTCAACCTATTCAACCAAAACATCAGAATGTCACCTCAAAACAATTCACTCTTTTTTTAAGAACAGACCAGCTCAGAGTAAGTGAGTTGAAGGCCATAAACTCTTGGTAACTCAATTTTCATGACCATGAGTGCCAGATAGGTCTGCATAGCCCAGTAGAGTTATTATTACTCCCCACAGTTGCTAGATTTCAGGATATTTTCAGGAGTAAGGTAGTCTTCTGGACTGAACAAAACTATCAGTCAGAGCCATGCTTTCCAGGTTAACTGACATTCAGTCAGCCAAGAATGAACTAAATTCTCTGTTAACCATCTTTAAATTTAGAGGAAACTGACTTATTTATGACTTACCCACCCAATCTTTGTTAGTTCTGTTCTTTTCAGAATCCAGTAATTGCACATCTTTTAGAAGAGCAATGTCCACTTTATGGACCTAATTCTGCAATCTTTGAATCTCCCCAGAACTCACACTGAAGACAATGTTATTTTGGGAGATGCTTGTAATTCAAGATTATTTCCTACATATGTTCCTCTAAATTGATCACAACTTTTTAATGACATTACTAAAAATGGTATTTTTATCATTTGTGCAATGTTGCAATGTGCCCTGTGTTCTGTTTGTCTTTGATAAACCAAATACTTATTTCTTTCCTCCTTAAAATTCAGTATATGTAGCAAACTGAATATACAGAGGCTGGGAAATTGGCTTTATAAGGCCAAAAAAATGTTTGTATTTGGCCCAATAGGGACCAAATAGAATAATGGAGATAAGAATAACAGAAAGGATTAGGAAGCCATCCTATATCATTAGTGGACTAGAAAGTCAAAAGAATAGGGATAGAAGGGGAATGGGACAGATTTGGGATCACATGAAGAGAGAATACTAAAGAGAACAATTACTGACATTCATTGATAAGCAATGTCCTTTGTTTAAAAAGAAATCTCAATATACCGTATATACTCGTTCATAAGCCGAATTTTTTTAGTAAAAAAGGGAAGCATCGAGAAGGCGGTCGGCTTATGAACTGGTATAGAGAGGGAGAGGTGAGACACAGCCCCCCCCCCCTTCCTCCCCCCCAACAGAGGGGACAAGGAGAGGCAGTACGGCCAGCAGAGCCAGAAGACAAGAGGCAGGGCCAGAGTCTCTCCGCTTCTGGCCATGCTGCTCTCCCCCCAGCCTCCGAAGCAGCTGCAGCTCCGGGGCTGGCAGTCTGTAGCCGCGCCGCCCGGCCCCACCTGCCGGAGCACGCTGCGGCCGTGCCACCCGGCCCAGCCCACTGGAACATGCTGCAGCCATGCCGCTCGGCCCCACCTGCTGGAATAGGCTGAGGCCCATCGCCCCGCCTGCCAGAGCAGTTCCGGCCAAGCCAGAAACATCCTTACCTGGCCTGCCCCAGCTAAGGTGGGAAGGGATGGGATGGGGAGAGTGTGGGGGTCCTGGGCTAGCAGTGGGGTCATGTTGGGGGTGGTCACAGGGAGTACTCCCCTGACCCCCAGCTTCTCTCCCCCCATCAAGGTTCCTTCCCCACTCTGAACTTTAGAGTACAGATATGGGGACCTGCATGTGAACCTCTAAACTGAATTACCAGCTTAGATCTGGTTTTGCTGCCACCACTCCCAAGTACTAACTCCCTTCCCTGGGTAGTCTTAAGAGACTTCTCCACCAATTTCCTGATGAACACCGATCCAAACTCTTGGATCTTAAAACAAGGAGAAATTAACCATTCCCCCTCTTTTCCCCCATCAATTCCTAGTGAGTCCAGATCCAATCCCCTTGGATCTTAAAACAAGGAAAAATCAATCAGGTTCTTAAAAAGAAGGCTTTTAATTAAAGAAAGAAAGGTAAAAAATCATCTCTGTAAAATCAGGATGGAAAATAACTTTACAGGGTAATCAGATTCAAAGAGCCCAGAGGAACCCCCTCTAGCCTTAAGTTCAAAGTTACAGTAAACAGAGGTAAACCCTCTAGCAAAAGGTACATTTACAAGTTGAGAAAACAAAGATAAACCTAACACGCCTTGCCTGGCTGTTACTTACAAGTTTGAAATATGAGAGATTTATTCAGAAGATTTGGAGAGCATGGATTGATGTCTGGTCCCTCTTAGTCCCAAGAGCGAACAACCCCCAAAACAAAGAGCACAAACAAAAGCCTTCTCCCCACCAAGATTTGAAAGTATCTTGTCCCCTTATTGGTCCTTTGGGTCAGGTGTCAGCCAGGTTACCTGAGCTTCTTAACCCTTTATTAGGTAAAAGGATTTTGGGGTCTCTGGCCAGGAGGGATTTTATAGTATTGTACACAGGAGGGCTGTTACCCTTCCCTTTATAGTTATGACACCCCCCCAAAAAAATTTCCCCACCAATTGCTGTCCCGGCCCATCAGGATAAATTGCTGGCTTAGGTTTACCTCCATGCCTGTGGACACTTGAGGTAAACAAACCGTCTCGGCCCGCCAGAGGCTTATCCTGATGGCCCAGGAGCCAAAGTTTGCCAACCCCTGAAATATAGGGTCGGCTTATGAATGGGTCATAAAAAAATTCCATTTTTACTTATCCATCTTGGGGGTGGGAGGGCGGCTTATATACGAACTGGCTTATGATTATTTATGGTACTTATAATTACATATAAACAGAAAAGTGTCCAATGCTAGTTACTTTAGGTCAAAGAAATGGCATGTACTAATATGGTACAAAAGACAAAGGATAGACTATAGAGGCCTGAACTTGACTCCCATACTCACATCAATGACCAGTCTCATTTACTTCAGCGAGGCTATTTGTGCAGTAAATATACTAGTTAGTTTAAGGGCCTGTGGTAAGCAAAACGACTTAATGTATTATCTATAACAGAGAAAATATAAACAAAATTGGTTATAGCAACTGTCTTTCGGGAAAAATCAGATAATATAGTCTCATCATATGGTGATGATAATAGTCTTTCCCTCCCACTACTCTCTGAAGGATGTTAAACAGACGCTACTAAAGTTAGACATTTTTAAATCTGATGGTGCAGATGACTTGTATACCAGAGTTTTAAAAGAGCTGGCTCAGGAGCTCACTGGATGGTTAATGTTGATTTTCAGTAAGCCTTTGAGAACTTTGGGAAGTTCCAGAGGTCTGGAAGAAAACTAATATTCTGCCACATTTTAAAAAGGGCAAAAGGATGACCTGGGTAATTATAGGCCTGTCAGCCTGATATGGACACTGGGCAAGATAATAGAATGGCAAAAATGGCAATTGATTAATAAAGAATTAAAGGAGGGTAAAATAATTAATGCAAATCAACATGGGTTTATGGAAAATAGATCCCATCAAACTAACTTGATATCTTTTTTTAGTTTTAATCAGATTACAAATGTAGATGATAGCAGTAATAATGTTAATGTAATATACTTAGACTTGGTACCACATGAGATTTTGATTTAAAAAAAAATAAAATGATATAAAATTAACATGGCATATGTTGCATGGATTAAAAACTGACTAAAATAATAGATCTCAAAAGGTAAATGGGGAATTATTATTGAGTGGCTTTGTTTCTAGTTGGATCCCATAGGGATTGGTTCTTACCTCTACACTATTTAACATTTTTATCAATGACATGGAAGAAAACATAAAATCATCACTGAATGTTTGTAGTTGACACAAAAATTGGGGGAGTGGCAAATAATGAAGAGGACTGTTCACTTATACAGAGCAACCTGGATCACTTCACAAACTGGGCACAAGCAAAAGACATTTGGGGTTTTAATATGGATAAGTGTAAATGTATACACCTAGGAACAAACAGTGCAGGCCATTCTTACATGATGGGGGATGCAATATTAGGAAGCAATATGAAAAAAGATTTGGGGAGGGGAGGTGGATAGACAGCTGCATGTGAGCTCCCAGTGTGATGCTGTGGCCAAAGGAGCTAATACAATCTTGCAATGCATAAACAGGGGAATCTCAAATAGGAGCTGAGAGGTTGTATTGCCTCTATATGTGGCACTGATGCAACTGCTGCTGGGAAACTGTCCAGTTTTGATGCCCGCAGTTCAAAAAGAATGCAGATAGCTGGAGAGGATTCAGGGAAGAGTCATGAGAATGATTGAACGCTTTAAATATATGCCTTTTAGTGATAGATTCAAGGAGCTCAATCTATTTAATTTAACAAAGAGAATGTTAAGGGGTGACTTGATTATAGTCTGTAAGTATGTACATTGGAAACAAATATTTTATGATGGGCTTTTCAGTGTGATAGACAAAGGTATAATATGATCTAATGGCTGGAAGCTGAAGCTAGACAAATTCAGACTGGAAATAGGGCACACATTTTTAAGGGCAACTGTAATTAACCATTGGAACAATTTACCAACCATAGTGGTGGATATTCCATCACTGACAATTCTTAAATCCAGATTGGATATTTTTCTACAAGATGTACTGTAGAAGTTATTTCAGGGAAGCTCTATGGTGTGTGTTATACAGGAGGACAAAAAAGAAGATAGCAATTGTCCCTTCTGACCTTGGAATCTATGAAATCTAAATTGTAATTTCTTAAAAAAATACTAAGTTTCCAAAATCTAAATACTATTTTTGTATTTGTTTTCACTAAGCATAATAGTCTATATTGGTACCAATTTGTTTTTAGAAGATACCATAATTGCAAAGTAGTTTGTCAACTTTTTCAGATATCAAACATTAGGCCTTAAAGTAACCAGGAATCTAGTTAATGAGCCATACTACAGTGTGTGTTTATTTTTCTTTTAAAAGGGGTCCTTATAAAAGAGTCATGATCTACTCTGGCTTGTATATCATTTGTATTCGTGGTCACTACCAGAATATATGACCTTCTTTCCATAATAAATCTGACACCATGGCATCAGGAGTGGATATTTGAGCCTGGAGAGGAGGCTAGAAAATCTGATTTAGGTCTGCAGAAGAGATAAGATCTCACTTTTCCCTCATAACTGTCTGTACCAGCCCATAAGGCCTGTTGGAAACCCTCCATGGGTCAAAGATTAGAGAGCAAGAGGATGTACTTCTTACCTTCTACTCTACTTCCAACAGATTGAGGTTGCTTTACATTTTCTGCAGTTCCTCTTCCATGTCATGGAGTTGCCCTCCCTGTTCCCTTAAGAAATATTATAGGCAGAGGAAGCCTGGCAATGAAGTTTGTTTGGAGTTGTGATGCCAGGCAACTAGAAGGGCAATCATAGGACTTTGAGGAAAAGCAAAAGCCCAAACAAGAAACAAAGGTTCAACAATTCCTAAAACTTCATCAAATGTTAAATTCATATCTTACATATGCTTTGCTTTATTACTAGTATCTCACTCAATAAAATACTCGATCATCTTTTTTAAACCAAAAAAAGGCACAATCATCAGTCCACTGCACTGTAAAATGATTAGAAAAAAATAAGATGGTTGAAGTCCATAGAAAAATTATAACTCCCTCAACCAAATACTCCCTAACAACTTTGGTCAGGCATGACCTGTTGAATATCTGTGAGCACACCGCTAACATTCCCCAATCTATTTGAAATTTACTGTGACAGAATGGTAGCTTAGCTTCATCTGTTGGCCATTCAGCTACTGCACAGTGTGAAATTTCTCCAGGTAAAGTTATAAATCAGAAGCCAACAATAAATAAAAAGATCAAATTACAAACACTGAACCCTGCCAAAAAGGGGTGTGTTCTTAAAGTGGAAAATATCATATATATTTCCTGTTCTGCAATCTTGTTAAAATACTCCAAAAAGGATTTCATTTTTTGCTCTGCCATAAAAACATGGCATGAAATAAAATTAATGGAAGCATTACACTCAAAGAAAGTATGGGGCTGTTTCCCTTCTTGTATCATCAGAAGAGATTTTTGTTTTTAAATCTACATTTTTGCCTATTTTAGACTTCATTCTTTGCCAGGATCTGCAGTCCTGGAAAATAATAATTATTTACTTATTTTTAACAAAACCTAATTCCCCTTTTTATCTACCCACTTGCCAAATTAGTTGCTTAGTGTTCTACATTGGCCACTTAACCATAAAAGCAGGTTCTCACTGCCTTGATGCAAAGAAGCGATGTACTCAGTCAACATTTAATCAAATTCTGAATTAATGACTTTTAAACATCACAAATTTAGATGGATATCCTCCCTCTGCTGATCCAGCTGTTTCAATATTATACATCTATACTTCTTTTCTAGATTCTCTGCACTGCCTTGATTGTTTTTAGATGGGATCAACTATAACAACACCTTTCGAACTTCCCTCAATTGGTGTCACTCATGGAATCAATCTACAATGTAGCCATGATACATCATATTGATTAAGTCACACCCAAAAAAACTGAGTTAGTTGCCTATTTTTCTACCTATCTACATATTTTTGCTTATAAATTCTGCCTCAATAAATATAAAGGAGTTGTGTCTTATTTTATTGTATTTCTTATTAATAATAATTATCACAATATGCCAGCAACATACATGGCACTGTACTAGACTCAAAATAAAGATGGTTTCTTCCTCAAACAAGTTGCCATCTAAGGCCCCAAATCCTCCAGTGAGCTCCATGGAAGTAGACCATCATGCCTGAGCAGAGCACAATGCAAGATTGAGGCCTACAAGGCAGTCAGAGAAAATAAGACACATTTTTAAGTGCCAAGGAGGAAATAACTAAAAATTATTTTTATTTTGTAGTTATTAACTATTGACTTACTCCTGGTGGACAACTCAAAAGAACTGTGCATACAAATGGTGCTATCTGAATCTGAATTCTTCCCATTCTGTCATATCACTTAGGGCATGAAAAAGGCTCTGCCATCCGTGTCCTGAGCTGCTCTCTGCATATCCTTTGTGTCATTAAGTTCTATAAATTTTCCCTCTCCAACTACTGTGTGATGGAAAGATTTTTTCAGTCAGTCCATTTTGCTTGTTCCAGCTGCCAAATGGCACCTGTTTGGCAGACACTCTGGCTTCATTTTTAATATGTCCCAGATATTTTCATCTTATATTCTGTATAACTTTGGAGATAAGGTGTTGTTGAAATCTCCGACAAACCTCAGCATTTGTTATAAACTCATTCCATTTAATACCTAGTATTTTTCTAAGGTATTTGCTTCCAAAAGAATTTATATGCCTCTGTAGCTTTGGTGGACTTCCAGCTTTCAGATCCATATGTTAAGGTGGAATTCGCAATTGAATTGAAGATTCATAGTTTTGCTTTTACACTTTTGATTTTTGATGACAAGATCTTGTTTAAGCTAGTGAGAACAGCTGCTGTCTTGCCAATTCATGACATTATTTCCTTCTGGACATCCCCAATGGCTTGCATGTTACTGCCAAGGTATGGGAATTGACTCATCTCTTGTATTCCTTAACAATGGAACTCTGCTACTCAATCAGTGCATCAAGTGGCAATTAGTGATCATGAATACTTTTTTTTTCCATGTATCAGACAAAAAGAAAATGTCAAGGATGCACCCAAGATCCCAACAATGGTATCTCATCAACTACATCATCATCTGATACGAAGGTCCATACCATGTAAAAAAATCAATGCAGTCATGTGAGAGGCGGACAGATCCACTCCAAACTGTTATTAGTAATTCGACCAGTGCATCGCAAGTTGTCATCTAAATCAATCAGATGGCTCAACGTACAGCAATTGCAGGATGAAGCTATATGAGCACAGCTTTGCAGTAACATTACAGCAACCTGCTGGCTTGACTGCTAGTGCTAATGTGAACAGTGAGTGGGTGATTTTTCGCAACACTGTATACCAGGCTGGTCTTGCCAACTTGGGTACAGCAAAATTGCTTTGATGAGAGTTAATTCAGAAATTCAACAGCTATGTCACTAAAAAACATGAGATGCATTCTCATATTGTTGTGTCACATGTCCCTGTAGGCACAGTTATAACATACAGGAATCTATGCCATGATAGCCAATCTAAGCTTAGAGACATGCAAGATCAATGGTAGAATGCCAAGGCAGATGAAATCCAGGGTTATGCTAACTGTCGTGAGTCCAAAGACCTCCATGCTGCTTTGAAAGACATATATGGTCTCACACATATCACTACAGTGCCTTTGAAGAGTGTGAATTGCCTAACACTGATCACTGAGAAATCCTTCAGCAGTGAGGACAGCATCTGATCTTTTGAACATACTAACATCACAGATGAGGAACTAGTAAGAGTAGGGTATCAGACAACATGTAATGATATCATAGATGCATCCTCATCCCTTAATGAAATCAGCACTGGAATCAGTGCCATGAAGAACTGCAGGACTCCCAGTTTTGATGACATTCTTGCAGAAATAGTCAAGTATGGAGGGAAATCATGCTGAGGCGACTGCATGGACTATTTTGCAATATACAGAGTACTGAAAATGTACCACAAGACTTCAAAGACACCACCATTGTCGCCAAATACAAAAGAAAAGGGGAAAAGTCTGACTGTAGTAACTATTGCAGTATCTCATTACTCTCCATCGCTGGAAAGGTTCTGACTAGAGTACTTTCTGATTGTCTGCCATGCAGCATTGCTAATTGCATGCTACCAGAATCACAATGTGGTTTTAGGCCAATGCGAGACATGGCAAATATGATATTTGTACCCCAACAGCAACAGGACATTGATGCTGTTTTTACTGACCTGGCTAAAGCAGGATAAAGGATGAATAATGAGTTTCTGGAACATAGTCTCTTCACAGATATTGAAATCATGCTTATTGCATAGTGGGTAGGCTGAGCTGGTCATATGTTGAGGCTGGACGACACCAGAACTCCAAAGCATAAGAACATAACATAAGAACATAAGAATGGCCCTACTGGCTCAGACCAAAATTCCATCTAGCCCAATATCCTGTCTTCCAATAGTGGCCAGTGCCAGTTGCCCCAGAGGAAATGAACCGAACAGGTAATCATCAAATGATCCATCCCCTGTCGCTCATTGCCAGCTTCTGGCAAACAGAGGCTAGGGACACCATTCCTGTCAAGCCTGGCTAATAGCCATTGATGAACCTATCCTCCATTAATTTATCTAGTTCTTTTTTGAACCCTGTTATGGTCTTGGACATCACAACATCCTGTGGCAAGGAGTTGCACAGGTTGACTGTGCGCTGTGTGAAGAAATATTTCCTTTTGTTTTAAACCTGTTGCCTATTCACTTCATTTGGTGACCCAGTAAACAACACTTCTTTATCTACTTTCTCTACACCAGTCATGATTTTATAGACCTCAATCATATCTCCCATTAGCCGTCTCTTTTCCAAGCTGAAAAGTCCCAGTCTTATTAATCTTTCCTCATATGGAAGCCATTCCATACCCTAACCAATTTTGTTGCCCTTTTTTGAAACTTTTCCAATTCCAACATTTTTTTTTTTTGAGATGTGGCGACCACATCTGCACACAGTATTCAAGATGTGGGCGTACCATGGATATAGATAGAGGCAACATGATATTTTCTGTCCTATTATCTATCCCTTTCCTAATTATTCCCACCATTCTGTTTGCTTTTTGACTGCCGCTGCACATTGAGTGCATGTATTCCGAGAACTATCCACAATGATTCCAAATTCTCTTTTTTGAGTAGTAACAGCTAATTTAGACCCCATCATTTTGTATGTATAGTTGGGATTATGCTTTCCAATGTGCATTACTTTGCATTTATCAACATTAAATTTCATCTGCCATTTTGTTGCCCAGTCATCCAGTTTTGAGAGATCCTTTTGTAGCTCTTGGCAGTCTGCCTGGGTCTTAACTATTTTTAGTAATTTTGTATCATCTGAAAATTTTGCCATCTTAATTTTTACCCCTTTTTCCAGATCATTTATGAAAATGTTGAATAGACTGATCCCAGAACAGACCCCTGGGTGACACCACTATTTACCTCTCTACATTCTGAAAACTGACCATTTATACCTACCCTTTGTTTCCTATCTTTTAACCAGTTACCAATCCATGAGAGCACCTTCCCTCTTATCCCGTGGCAGCTTACTTTGTGTAAGAGCTTTGGTGAGGGACCTTGTCAAAGGCTTTCTGAAAATCTAAGTACACTATATCCACTGGATCCCCTTGGTCCACATGCTTATTGACCCCCTCAAAGAATTCTAGTAGATTGGTGAGGCATGATTTCCCTTTACTAAAACCATGTTAACTCTTCCTCAACAAATTATGTTCATCTATATGTCTGACAATATTCTTCTTTATTATAGTTTCAACCAGTTTGCCCAATTCTGAAGTCAGGCTGACAGGCCTGTAATTGCCGGGATCACCTCTGGAGGCCTTTCTAAAAATTGGCATCACATTAGCTATCCTCCAGTCATCTGATACAGAGGCTGATTTAAATGATAGGTTACAGACTACAGTTAGTAGTTCTGCAATTTCATATTTGAGTTCCTTCAGAACCCTTGGGTGAATACCATCTGGTCCTGGTGACTTATTGCTGTTTAATTTATCAATTTGTTCCAAAACCTCCTCTAATGATACCTCAATCTGGGACAGTTCCTCAGATCTGTCGCCTAAAAAGAATGGCTCATATTTGGGAATCTCAAATTTGTGAATCCCTCAAATCCTCAGCCATGAAGACTGATGCAAGTTCATTTAGTTTCTCCACAATAGCCTTATCGTCCGTAAGTGCTCCTTTAGCACCTCCATCGTCCAGTGGCCCCACAACTTGTTTAGCAGACTTCCTGCTTCTGATGTACTTAAAAAAAATTGCTATTACTTTTTGAGTCTTTGGCTAACTGTTCCTCAAATTCTTTTTTAGCATTCCTAATTATATTTTTATAGTTCATTTGTCTGTGTTTATGCTCCTTTCTATTTTCCTCACTAGGATTTAACTTCCACTTTTTAAAGGATGCCTTTTTGCTTCTCACTGCTTCTTTTACTTTGTTGTTTAGCCACGGTGGCTCTTTTTTGGTTCTCTTGCTATGTTTTTTAATTTGGGGTATACATTTAAGTTGAGCCTCTATTATGGTGTCTTTAAAAAGTTTCCATGCAGCTGTAGTTGTATGGTGAATTGAAAGTGGGCAACCACATAAGTGTTTCTTCTGGCTGCCACATAAGAATAACTTGAAAGACTGCAACATTGTTGTTGACAGCTAGGAGTCATCAACTAATAGATCATTCTAGCAAGCATGATCTAATCAATGGGATTACCCAGTTTGAGATTCATTGGTGTATGGATCTTGAGGCACGGAGGCAGAGACTCAGCAGGCACAGATTGTAATCTCTTCCTAGGCATCAAGTTATCTATGCACTGCATGTGGAAATGACTATCACTTGCACACGTCTTTTTATCTATAACCTTATGCACAAGACATAATACAGTCATCAGTACCACTCTCAGTTATGAAGGACTAACAACAAAAAAGTATGTTTGATGCATTTCCAGCTTTTATATCCATATATTAAGGTGGAAATCACATCTGAGTTTAAGATTCATAGTCTGGTCTATAAACTGTAGATTTTTGATAACCACATCTTGTTTAAGCTGCTGAATACAGCTGCCATCTTGTCAATTCGTGACATTGTTTCCTTCTGGACATACCCACTGTCTTGCATGTATCTGCCAAGATATATGAATTGACTCATCTTGTGTATTCCTTTGCCTGATAACATAATGCTTGAGTTGAGAGTTGCTCAGGTTCTCATTAGATTTTTTGCCCTATTAACTGATTATTAACCATGTCTTTTTAATGCCGGACAGTTATATACACACAAAATATTTATCAACAAAGTAAGGACCAAGCTACCTACTAAAAACAGTAACTATTCCCAAAGAGCTTTATTAACACAGAATTTAGATTAAGAGTACTGATCAGTAATTTATGTGGTAAAAAAGATGTTTAGTTATCCCAGTATCAAGCATTACAAACCAAAGAAATTCAGAGTCAAGGTTACATTGAAAGAAATCCATATATATTAAGGTATAGAAATGTACAGTTAAGGTATCCAAACCAACCTTAATCCTACTTTATAGTGAAGCCATACAATCACCATGTGATTTTGATTAGGGTATTTTAGCATTTGTGGACCTAAATTAGATTAAATTGATTTTTAAAGTCATTTATTTCTTTACCCCTTAAAAAAAATAACAAACAAACAAAAAATCCTCTATTGGTGTCTGTCAAAGCAGAGATTGCCAGATTGTACATTTGAAAGCACCAGGAAAACATATTGATAACTACCACTATCTTTATAAATATTAAACAGCAGTTATTAAAAGTCTCCTGCTGTTTGGGTCTTAATCTTTTCAAAATAGCTAAATAATTACTAAATAAACTTGCTGTTGCAACAGAACTAATGTAACAGGTTTAGTTTCCATTTAAACAACGGGGTTAAAAGTATATTACTTCTGCCATTTCTTTCCTGTTTATTCTTATTGGGAGCCTAGGTCTCTGATAGATATCCAGTTTACTTACTGAAACAGGAAGTTCTTCAAGATGTGTGGTTTCTATCTGTATTCTATCTGTGGGTATGCATGTGAGTCATGTGCCCAAGTCCAGTTCCTCTTCTTACTGCAATCCAATAGGATCCAAAGCAGAGGGGATGGGTGGTGGGTAGTGGAATACAGATAGGGATCACATATCTCAAAGATGTTGAGATGCCAAAAGGTCCAGGATGGGTCTCCACCCAGTCTTTTTTGAAAATTAGGTAACGTGGGGAGTAGAATCCTCTCCCATGGTAATGAGGTGGAACATGCTCTATTCCCCCTCGGTATAAGAGGGATTCCACTTCCCATTGAGGAATTACCTCATGAGAGTGGTCCCTGAAGGGGGACTAGGAAGGACTTTTGTGAGATGGATAATCTCTGGGACTCAACTGTCTGTAGTGATCTTGTTCCAGTTGTGGGCAAAGAGTGTAAGATAGCCCCCAAAGGTAACAGGGGATGAGGTGGTCGGCACCAGTGGTAATATATGGGTCTCGAACAATATGTCAAGAGTGATTCTTGGTGGATGACTGAGTGAGTAGAGACTGTGGCAGTAGCAGGGGCTGAGAAGCGAAGGCCTCTGAATCTTCTGACATATTCCTGGTGGCTCAGCTGTGCACTGGTAATAAGGTGCATCCAAAGGGGGTAGCCTCGGTCTATAGGATTGCATCTAGTGTTTCCTCTTGGGGGCCGGAGTATAAATTTCCAGAGAATACAAAAATGATTTTGAGTCTTTTAGTGAATGCAGGGACTCATCTGTTTTCTCAATGAAGAATTTTGACTCATCAAAAGGGAGGTCCTGGATAGTGTTTTGAACCTCTCTAGGAAACCCTGATGATTTCAGCCAGGAGTCCCTCCTCATAACTAGAACAGTGGCCAAATTTCTGGAAGCTGTCTGCTGCATCTACTGCACCCTGGAGGGATACCTTTGCCACTAGCTTCCCCTGATCTAAGAGAGACTGAAATTGGGCCACTGTCTTCTGGGAAGCTTGCCTGAAGTCTGCAAGCCTGGAATAGGTATTAAAATTGTATTTCACAGCTTGGTAGTTAGCAACATGAAATTGTAGGCCTGAGGAGGAGAAGACATTCCTCCTCAGGAGGTCCAATCTCTTAGAGCCCTTTACAGTGTGACCTAGTCCTTTCAGTAGCCACCTGTACCACCATTGAGTTGGGGGCAGGATGGAAGAACAAGAATTCAGCCCCCTTTGCAGGTACAAAATACCACCTCTCAGCCTTTTTTAGTGTCAGGGCAATTCTAGTATGGCCTCATTGATGGGTAAACCTTACTCAGACGCTGCAGCTGCAAGATGTCCAGGACTTGGTGGTGCAGGTCCTGGACCTCCTATAATGGGATCTGTATGTCAGTGACCATGTTTTGTAACAGCTACTGGTACTAGCAATGGTCATCTGGTGGCGAAGGTGAACAAGGAGTGACTGCTTTGTCCAGGGAAGATGAAGAGGCACCCATTTGAACCACTGGTACCTATGAATTCAGTTCCACTTCTTCTTCCTTGTACACTTACTCCTGACCAAGGCCTGTACACCTGCCATAAGGATCCTATGGATCCCAAAAAGGCCAGAAAGAGGAATCAATCAGTTGTATGGGACCCCAAGGAAATCAGTACCATCGTCCTGCAGGGTTCATACCTGGCAGAATGGCAAGTGTCACCCATCAACTGCCTCTGTGGAGATACCAGTGTGGCCATCTTATCTGATTCATCCAAGTCCGAGAACTGTTCTATCAGTAGTAGTGGTGCTGTTGGTACTGGGGCACTTCTACTGGATCGTTGGAGGTGAGTCAGGTCCTACGATCATGATGTAGATTCCTCTGGAGTAAGAATGTCCCTTATGAGGGCTGGGCAGAAAAGAAGTGGACTTTGCAGAGATAGTACAGACAGTACTAATCACTGATGGAGAGGATCAAGGGCAGGAGATATAATTCTTGAATCCTGGGACTCTGAGCATAGTCCTGGAGCTAGGTGAGGGGTTCCCCAAATGGGGAGAAAGAAGTACTCTATATTATTTGTGACAGACCCAGACCAATGGGGTACAGGAGTCTGGTAGAGGGCAAATATACTGGTCACTGGATGAGTAGTTTTCTGTTACCTGAGTGACCAGACCAGGGGCTGCACTAGAGTAATCAGGAACCTGCTAGAACCAGTTAAGGCAGGCAGGCTAATTAGGACACCTGGAGCCAATTAAGAAGAAGCTGCTAGAATCAATTAAGGCAGGCTAATCAGGGCACCTGGGTTTTAAAAAAGGCGCTCACTTCAGTTTGTGGTGTGAGTGTGAGGAGCTGGGAGCAAGAGGCGCAAGGAGCTGAGAGTGAGAGGGTGTGCTGCTGGAGGACTGAGGAGCACAAGCGTTATCAGACACCAGGAGGAACGTACTGTGGTGAGAATAGGGAAGGTGTTTGGAGGAGGCCATGGGGAAGTAGCCCAGGGAATTGTAGCTGTCATGAGGCTGTTACAGGAGGCACTATAGACAGCTGCAGTCCACAGGGCCCTGGGCTGGAACCCGGAGTAGAGGGCGGGCCCGGGTTCCCCCCAAACCTCCCAATTGACCTGGACTGTGGGTTCTTCCAGAGGGGAAGGTCTCTGGGCTGTTCCCCAACCCACATGGTGAATCTCTGAGGCAAGAAAATCCGCCAATAAGCGCAGGACCCACCAAGATAGAGAAGGAACTTTGTCACATATTCTATATACTTTTCAACTACTAATCTAAGAATATAACTATTTACAAATGTGTTCTATATCAGTTATTCAATGAAGTGAAGGAGGACACAATTCTGACTCAGGCCATGTGGCAGTAAGAAGGAACTGGAGAGGCGTCAACACACAGTGCCTGTTATGCCCTTCACTGTGTGTTGTGCCCTTCAGAACCATTTCACATGTGTGGACCAATGAATGCTGTTTTCAACAACTTCTGGACTCAGGCACATGGTGCATATTCGTATCCATGTGTGAAATAAATATAGGGACCATCACTCAAAGAATTTGATGTTCTCTCTCACACAGTCACAACCAGCCCAGAGACTTTTTACAGATTTGGGGGGCTCCACCCATAATTCTATTGGACCAGAGTTTTTTCACTCTCAAAGTAAACCTGAAGTCTGGATTGACTAAACCCACTGCTACATTATGACACAAAAAGTTGGATGAATTAGTATACCATCTTGCTTGGTCTGTCTCTCTGTTCCCCCCTCTCACACATCCAACATCCACAGCAAAGCAATCTTGTTTATATTAAAT